>NW_023594202.1:0-15643 GCF_014839805.1 Manduca sexta
GGAAAATTTAGAGGATTATTATATTCATACGCTAAATTTAAAATATGACATCATGCGACCTCAGCCCACGAGCCACGATGTATGACTTCATTTGTAATTATTAATGTATGGCTGAATAGAATTTATTTATGAACTAATGTATTTTTAAAATCGTTTGATAATAATATTAATTATATCACTTTCTGACTGAATGAAAACTTTTAAATGCATCTAATATTTTGATTATAAAACAAACTATAACTACTTACTAATTGTTTTATCTTATTTTACAACAATAGTACCAAACCAAACCAAGTATATAATATACATTTACTGATAAATCACTAGATGAGTTCATACTTTCTTATATTTTGTAAAATTGATTCTATTAATAGCTAACACAAGTTTATTTCAAAATTATATTAATGACAGTTGCATTTATATGTAGCCTAAACCCAGAAAAAGCAATATAAATAATTTGTTACGGCTAATCTTCAAAAGCTCATTCTGGTATCATACCAATGATTTTGGGTTTATAGCATGTATACCAGCAAACAAACCTCTTTTGTTTTATAAATGTCAGAGGTTATTGAAGGAGACAAATGCATGTTTATATTGAGCAGACAAGTTTTATGAACCAACATATTGTATCTGTCTTGATAAGTTGTAAACTTCCCAGGCATTTGCATAACACTGTATTTCTTTTACAGTCACTCTTGAGAACATAACTCGTCTCTCCCTCAGTCACAATAAGATACAAGTGGTGCCTGCAGCTCTTGCTAACCTTGTCAACTTGGAGATCCTGAATCTCGCCAACAATCACATCCAAGAGTTACCAGTCAGTTTATCGTCACTGCCCAAGCTACGGATACTCAATGTGTCCCTTAACAGGCTTTACACCCTGCCGAGAGGGTTTGGATCATTCCTGTGCTGGAAATCTTGGACTTGACATACAATAATCTCAATGAGAAAACATTGTCTGGAAATTTCTTTATAATGGGTAAGTATTTTTGATATTATAGCTTAGCTTGCAACTCTATTTGGGTTAATGTCCATTAATGGAAGAAAAGACAGACTATGCCACTCACAGATAATACAGCTTTATAATATAAGTAGAATTTTTGTCCAAACAGTATTTTGAATATTATCCCCTACTTTCATACTTTATGACTTTTATTATATAAATCTAGATTTGGTTATTCATGGCTCTCTCCCATTAGGTAGTAAATCAAAATGTATGAATTACAGGGGAACCATTTAAAAAAATATTCTTTTGGTAAATATTAAAACCATTTTTCATCAGCTGTTTATATGTGTATGAATAGAAATATTTACTTTCAGACAGTCTCCGTGCATTGTACTTGGGTGACAATGATTTCGAATTTCTACCACCTGAAATTGGAAACCTGAAGAATTTGCAAATTGTGAGTTATATGTATTTTTTCCTGCTATGTACAAAGTACCTTGATAAGGTGTATGAGGAAAACCTATAAGTACAATTACATTTGTATTAATTATGAAAACAAGCTACAACATATTGTAAAAAAAAAACAATAAATATTAACACAAGACAATTTATTAAAGAAAATTACCTAATTATGTAATTAATTCTTATATCATACTGAGATCAATAATATGGTTGAAAAGATATTCATTATAAGCTGTTTTCTAGTTAGCACTTTTATTGTACAATTCCATCAATATTTCTAATCAACTACACAGTCTACCTTGCATATGTGGAGTGTTAGTGGCATGCTAATTTACAGTAACCTTGCAATGCAAGTGAATCAATTACACCACCCTGTATATAACATTTTTGATGATAAACTGCAGAAAGATGGTGGTCCATCATTTACAAAGACTTTTCTCAACAAATGTGATTATATAATTATAGAATGTACTTTAAACCGAAATAAATAATATTATCCGTTATTTTCAGCTATCAATGCGAGAAAACGACCTTATCGAAGTACCACGAGAGCTGGGGCAGTTATCGCGACTCCGAGAGTTGCATCTGCAAGGCAATAGGCTGGTGGTACTGCCTCCTGAAATCGGTAGGTTGATATCTGTGGATTAAACTCAATTTGAAAAACATTGTTGAATTACCACAATTTTTTACCGACTTCGAAAATTCAATTCGGCTGTATGTTTTTTCAATAAATGATCTCAATCGCTTTTTCCGATCTATCTCAAAAATGGACCAATCAGAATAAAGTTTTTCTTTGACATGCTTACAAATTAGTTATTTTGTTTGGTTCACTCTTGGAATCGGTTTGAATATTGAGATAGGGATAGTTTATTAAAAACGACATGGCATATAATAAGTTTGAAAACAGGATCGACCTTTTAAAAAGGATTATTTTTCAGGATCACTGGACCTAGCCAGCAATAAATCCGTGTTGCGATTGGAGGGTAACTTCTGGGTACCGCCAATAGAAGATCAGCTGAAGCTGGGACCATCTCATGTGCTGGACTACTTGCGATCTGAGACTTATAAAGTGTAAGTTAATTGATCATTTGTATTATACTTAGAATTATTTATTGTAAAACTTACAAATATTTTAATTTTTGAGCTATCAGCCCTTGCATTTAACCTTAGGAAAACATTTAACTCCTTACTAATAAACCCTGTAGATATATGTCTGTCATCGTCACAACCCTTTGTCTTGCAAATTTAAATTTGACATTAGAGCAACGTATCCAGGTGTACCTACCTACACATAATTTGTTCGTAAGGTTGCGTAAGGGGGTTAGTGTAGAGTCTAATCCATCTTTATTAGGCTGTTGTGCAGAAGAAACTGCCTAAAATTAAAACAGCTATATTATATTTCACCTGTATACATGGTGGATTTTAGCAGAAACATTCTATATAGAAACATGGGTACAACAAAGAACATGTTATACAGGGTGCTTGTTGTATTTGCAGACTGTACAGCCGTCACATGTCGGCCAAACCGCCGCCGCCTGCGCAAACTCTAGACAAGAGCAAGAAAGCGAGCCGCGCCGCCTAACATCTAACAAGTGTCATCAGTTCATACATTAGCCAAAAATAATTGAGACTAAATGAAGATTAGAATTTCTAATATAAACTAATGTGACTAAAGAGATTTATAAAGAAAAATAACCTTTAAAACCACATTAGTTTTGACTAAAAATATTTCGTCAATTTCTAATAGACAAGAGAATAATTAGTTTTAAGGCTTACTAAAATAGGAGATTGGTGCAATACAAGTGTATGCGACATTAAATTATATTTTACTCAGTTTAGTTTTAGTCATGACTACATTATGTAACCTGCATTTAAATACAAAGAGAGGAAAGCTATAAATTTTTAAATAAAAATAGTGAATATATTCAAATCTTTTAATCATACGAAACAACATTTATAATAGTGTTGTATAATATTGGCAGTCACGGGTGGAAATATAAATAAAATGTATAAATTATATTTGAAATAAACAAGACAATACTTAGGAGTTAAATGTAATTAAACACCAGGTAACTTTTAATTATGAGATATTTCATCCAAATGACTTAAAATAAGTATATTACAAACAGGATATTGCAAAAAAAGGGGTATAACAATCATTTTGATCAATACAAACCAACTTAAATACAATAACCATGAGTAAAAAACATACTTATTTTGCAACTTATATATAATCTGGTAAATATAAGCTAGAATACTAATTTATAGAGATATATCAATGAATATTAGACATTATTTCAGGAGAAGTCACAATCTGTTTTCTATACTTTTAATTCTTAAATGGGGATTTTAAACCCCTTTTGTGTAACAACCTGTATATATTGTAACTAAGTTCTCAGTTTTTTAAAACAAGTATAATTAACTTTGTAGGATATATTTTTATATTAAGCAATACCATAACATAGGTATCAAATATTGTCAATACATGGACGCGATTACTGCCAATTAAATTAATTTATTTTCAAATGAATTTCAACATGACACAACAAACTATAAAATAAATATTTGTGGTTATCTTTACTTTCTGACAAAAATTCTATGCCTTACATCAGAGAATTGATTTAGATGCATTTGGTGCTATAATTAAATGTTGTAATGTTTGTTAACGTACAAAAAACATTTTAACGCAATTAAATTATTACTAACAATATTTATTTCATTTAAAATACCTAACTATTCAGTCCCCTCGTTTATACATTGAAGTTGATTTTAAGAAACTCTCAGCATTAAGTAACTACAATGAGAAGACTACAGGTCATTTTAAGTTCCTTTGTAGAGTTACAAATGAGACTGGATAATTTAAAAAATAGGGACAACTCAACTTCGCTACAATTAACATTTTTTTTAAGTTAAGGCACCGTTTTGTAACAGGATATCTTCACACTTCAAGGTTTTCAAAACTACTTAATTTAAAATACTTTATCCATTCTAATTAGTAGTCGTCGTTTAATACCTTTTCGTTATATTCATGACTTACATAAAAATATCAAACAATTGACAGAAAATCTTTTTTATTGGAAACTTATTTTTTCCTTATTCTGAGCATATCTTTTTATTTTGTATGTTAGTTTATTGTTATTTAATAATATTTTTAAACATCCGTATTAAAACTATATTAGAGATCAATATATTTTATCAAAATCGAAAGCTAAACATCTTAATTTTACAACAGACCATTGTTCGAGACTGAAAGGCTAAAAATAAATGAACAAACTGTTGCTATTTGTCAACGACTTGCTTATCTTATTTTGATCATTGAGAGTACAAACCTCAGAAATTTACTCAATGTTGGTCAACATTTTAATTTGATGTGGAGCGTTGAGTCATCTTAAGATAAGCAAAGTTTGAAATAGACTTCAGTAACACAGTATGTATTTTTAGTCAAGGGATCTAAGTAAACACACACCAGTTCATGCGTACATGTATGTAGTAAAAATATATGCAAAAAAATTATGAAAATGGCAGAGTAAATCGCAAAAAAAATCGTATAAAGATTTCCAATGTGTGGTTTGACCTATCTTATTTGTCACTGCCTATGAATATTACTTTTAAGTATAATCTGTTTTTTCTTCACACTTCAAACTTGGCATAAGCAAAAATACACAGGTGTTTTAATTCCCTAAATAAAAGGTCATATTTTATATAATATATTAGAAACAATAATCGAATACTGAATACCCTGTTTAAAGGTCCCTCCACTAATTTTACATAGTGAATAAATAAATTAAAAAACTTAAGTGAGCTTAAATTTTACACAAGGTTATCTGATATTAGTATAGAGGACATGGTATTCAACAACCTCAGTAAGATATTTAGAAACACAGTAAAAAATTAAGAATCACGTAATTATGTTAAATGTAAATTATTGTTTTAAATTGCTTAATATTAGCAACAAAATAGAAAACTTTTTAGAATATAACCTAAGAGTTCAATTAGCCTTTTTGTTAAAAATGTCTTAATTTTGTTTATTATACAAAAACACTTACACACAAGTGTAGCCTTACAATTCAATAGATCTAAATAAAAAATCACACATTACACCATAGGTTACCTCAGAATGACGTACACCACACCCAATTATTAAATGAATGTGTGTTGTATATCTAATATGCCAACACACATTTCACTTTAAATTATGTTATTGGTTGATACAATTTCCACATTACTGCACTATCATAAGGTCTAGAATAGACGTAATTGAACTTTTACATGTTTATTAAGCTCAAATGGAAAGCCTCAAAAGTCATAGAACTCATACTTAGAGGTAATCCGTTATTCACAACAATTCTGCACACTTTCAAATCTTGCAGGACATGAGCCAATCGTTACATCATCAACCAAGATAGCTCAATCATCATCATCACTGTCATCATCGTCTGATATCTCCAAGACCCTGGTGGAGTTGGCTATGGGCTGCGGTTTCTGATTACGCTCCATAGAGAACGCATATGCCTCGTAGTCCATCACTTCGTCATCGCTGAGATGAGAGTTACCTTCTACGAAGCTTGCAAACCTGATTTAAAAAATATAATGTCCTTACTAAGGTGTTTAATTTGTCACAGTTGTATAACAAGTGTAATTTCTGAATTTGGTATCATAAATTTGGTTTATAACATGTAACCGTTTTTTGTCCCTAAAATAAAATAAGTAAATGGCTATTATCACCAACAAAACTAAGTCTAGTCAAAATTGAAATCCACTGAATCAAATATCGAAATTGGATAAACAAGCCTGCAAGTTGTTATACAAATATGATATTCATAATATCACATAACAGGTGAATGGTAGTTCAGAAAATTAAAATCTTTTAGACATCATATCATCCACCCTCAACTTAGAATACCGCCATTTTGGAACATACACGGTATATTTCAGCGTAAAGATAAGTATGTTTATTTTGGTGCAAATAGGGCTGTAGAAAAACCTACCACCGTCAGTCAGTATTAAAAAAAAAACATTTTAAGTCACCTGCCGCTATCCCGGCTAGTGCCGGGTTCTTCCCTACGTAATCTTCTTCGCGGTGTCCAAACACTATCTTCTTGTACAACCCTATAACAACATGATTTACGACTCCATTTAGTTTAAATTCGACTTAGTTTTGTTGGTGTCAAGAGTCATTTTATGTAAAGCTCAGTTTGTTAGATATTGAAAATCTATAAGATTTCGTGTTGACAGTGTGTTCAATTTTGATTAATATATACATAGTCCATTTCCTACACGAGAAATTAGGGATTTTTAAGAATTAATGTAACCAGAATCAAATTTCATCTGCCACCGCCCACAAAAATCGATTGCAGACACTTTAAATATAATGCAAAAAAAATAATTACAATCACCTCTTGGAGTCATGCAGTTTGAGCATGATACTCCATTGCGCGCAGTCGGGGCTGGAGCAATACTTCCGCAGATTCTCCAAAGCCTTCTTCGTCTCTCTGGCTCCTTCTTCATAATATTCTTCATTGGTTAAAAAGCGTTGCTTGGGCGGGAACTTGCGACGCCTGGTAATTTATTTATTATTTAAAATAATGTAACATAAAGTTTCATTCAATTGTAAATTTTTTTTATTACAGAATGTGAGGAGTTTATTAGAACATATTTATTACACTGAACAGTAATTTTGTACCTCTTTTGCTAGTACCAAGACACATATAAAAATAAACAAAAGTCATACGTACCAGTATCCAAGTATTTTGTACTGCAAAGATTCCGGGAAGTACTTGGCAACGAGGGTGGTGATGATGATTGCCGCGGCCGCCTCCTGGTACTCGCTGCTGAAGAGTATCATCAGTACACCAACCATCTACAATAACAAATATGGTATCAGCGTGTTAACAGCAAACTGCGCGTGCGCATCACACCTCTGACTGTGTTAGAATAAACATCAATGATCCTAAACATTGTCTTTATTCTAAAACTTCTATAGTCGTCTTATATCAAATAGTAGTCATACTGAAGTCACAAATAACAATCTATGGTTTAGCTGTCCTTCTGTATGCAACATTAGGTAGGCTTAAAACTTTATACCCATTTGTCGTGTAGTGTACCTGCAAAGTCCACATGACAAGGTTCTTGCTACGCTGGTTCCTGGGCGGACCAATCCTGTAGCACACCACAAAGCTGACGAAGCTTACTATCAGTGTGTACCAGAACATGTATGTCTGGTAGGAAACCATCAGGCTGCGTATGTTCTCCCATATCTGCTGGAATATATACACACCAACCGTCCAGCCACCGATCAGTATACCATAGGTGAGGGTTTTCTGAAAAAAAAATGGAAATAGACAGTTATGAGGGCGTCAAAATATGACGAATTTTTAAACAAATTTCCAGTTTATTACACTGACTATGCATTTTTTATGTATGTATTATAGTCCATTGAAAAGTTACATTTGGGGTTGCGTTTTTTAGAGGACGCAATTTTATTTTTTTGAAGTATAGGGGGTCAGTCTAAAGCTAAAACCAAGTTTGTGGGGTCGCCACCCTTGTCCCAGGCCGCCATCTTGAAAATAGGGGTTGAAATGGTTTTACGATATATCTCTTAAACTATTTATCTGACAAAAAAAATGTATAAACATTTTTTGTTGCAAATTAAATTCTCTACAACTTTGGTCTAGTAACTTTTGTCGTAGAACTATAAATAAAAAGTTATAAGCGAAAATGTTAAGAAATTCAATGTTAAGCAATGTCCATTGCAACGTCATCAGAACGTGTGTTTATAATGTTCATAATACTTTTGTACTCTCATTAATACCCAAATACCCAAAGGACCATTAGGGAACAAAGAACATCTGCCTGCTATTATTATTATTATTTCTAACCTCTCTTATTGTAAGAATAGCTGATAATATTGTGTTTAAGTTGTCGTAAGATATTTATTATCATATTGAATTATAAAAGTCTTTTAAAAGTAAAAATGCTAATAAAAAAAAGTAGTTTTCACTAAAGGTTAAATCGTGTCTAAAATCATTCGAAATCGTCTTCATAATCAAAAACAGAATAAAATACATCCGCACGTACAAATATGTAGCACAACTAAAAGATATAAGTTGAACGACAACATCAACACAATATTATCAGCTATTCTTACAATAAGGGGAGGTTAGAAATAATAATAATAATAGCAGGCAGATGTTCTTTTTGTTCTAATGGTGCCTTAGGTATTTGGGTATTAATGAGTACAAAAAAGTATTATGAACCTATAAACACACGTTCTGATGATGTTGCAATGGACATTGCTTAACATTGAATTTCTTAACATTTTCGCTTATAACTTTTTATTTATAGTTCTACGACAAAAGTTACTAGACCAAAGTTGTAGAGAATTTAATTTGCAACAAAAATGTTTATAATTTTTTGTCAGATAAATAGTTTAAGAGATACATCGTAAAACCATTTCAACCCTAATTTATAACATGGCGGCCGTGGGACAAGGGTGGCGACCCCACAAACTTGGTATTAGCTTTAGACTGACCCCCCCTACACTTCAAAAAAATAAAATTGCGTCCTCTAAAAAACGCAAGGTAAGGCCTAAAAAATGTAACATTTCAATGGACTATTAAATAAATGGAAATTTTAAATCAATCTACAAAACTGATAGAAAATGAATTAAACATGGCTTAAAAGTGTAAAATTTTTATTGTTGTACTACAATCATTTAATTTATTAAACGAACTTACCTTTGGGAGAAGCTTACTGACATAGTACACCAGAATCATAAAGGAGGCAAAAACTCCAACAAATATTCCGCAGAAGTAAAAGAACACAGGGTTACCGCTCAAAGATTTAGATGCAAATATCAGTCCAATACCCAAACACATGAGCAGCACACGCCAGAGGTCCACTCCTAATAAAAATTTAAACATTAAAACATTGTATAACAAATATAAAGATGGTTTTACTTACAATAAATACAAATAAGTATTACAAAGAGAAAACTACTAATAACAACTCTATTATAAAATTATTTAACAGAAAAAAATATTTTATTCGATAAAATGAACATTACACAGCAGAATTTTATTTTTATATTTAATTTTATACATATTAGATACAAGGAAATAGAACAAAACATTGGCAATATTAATGAATAATTGTCTGGAATATTCTTTAGCAAAAGCTATACACAATTAGTTGAGTGGTGAAACAACTATCTATGATAACATACACCAACAAAAAACATTGAACAACTTACGTTGCACGAGCAAATCAATAGTGTGTCGTTCCTTTGTATTCAATGCAATGCATGTCTGATCATACAGACCAAGTGTCATGGTCTTTTGTGCTTTCTTCTGAAACGGATTGACCACTGACCATCCGTAACTGTCTTCTGTGTAGGCTTGATATACTTCCTCTGCATCTTTCCCCATGTAATATCTGAATTCGTCATTCTTTAATTTTATATGAAACTGTAACAAAATATATTGTTTAAAATATACATGTATATTTTAGTCTATTCGCATGTTGAAACATGTAGTAAAAATTAAATGTCATATAATTACTTAATGCACTTAAACACAAAACTATCGAGTTTTAGTAACAGTATTGTTAATAAAATTGATGAGAATGCTCAGTTAATATAACTACCTTGACTGTTTGCCACAAAGTAAACAAGCTTTTAGATGTGCCTGTGTAGCAATAGATGTCAAGAGTCTGTTTTGCTGACGCTGTTGGCACATCTCGCTCTATACTTGCAGGTCCGCTAAGATAGTGAACTGAAAGAGAAACGTTACATAATAAAACAAGTAAAAAGATGGTTAAAATTATTTTTTGTTAAGTGGTTTTTGGATTAGTAGCACAATAGATCTAAATAACATTATTTTTAACAGATAACATTTTCAATCTTATAGAATATGCACTGTAAATTAATATTTAGTTACATTTCCTATAATTCCATAAACCAAGCGGCAGTAATATGTGTTGGTCAAACTTTAGCTGAAAAGCTAATCTAGATTCATACCAGTGGTGATGGCTGAAATTTTCGAAAAAGGAACCTGATATAACATAAGATAAGTACTAATATGCATCAATGCAGTCTGTAAATTGTTTTAATGACTATTAGATTTTACATATGCAACGAAAGGGAAACATACAGGAATCAGATTATATGGACCATTCGCCACCCAGAGTGGATATTTTAATTATACTAGAAAGTTCTAAAATATAATTTTAGCAGAATGAATAGCGCATAACAGCCAAATAAAATTAGTATCACGCTTCCCGGAATTACTTGTGTTGCTGATAAATAAATAGCATTGTTTAAAATTATCTCTTCCTTCAGTTATATCAGCATTAATTGTAAACTTTTGTTACTTTTGTCACAGTTATTTGTGTAAAAAATATAAATTGACAATTATTGAGTAATATATTTTATTTATTCATAAAATATGATTAAGATTATACGATATCATACAAAGATTCACAGTTACAAATATACGTAAACAATAATTTGATGCAAGCAGGTAAACTGTTATGATGTAATATGTTTACGAAATAGTTCACAAATAGCTACTAAATTGAAAAGAAAACCGGAAAAATGTTTTAAATAAACTTACCGACGTAAGGTAAAGAATTTGCATGTGAAAATAAACAAATAAACCAGAACAATAACATCACAATGTGCCTCCAGCAGGCCATGTTTATTTTTCTAGTTGCAAATTACCTCCAACTGTACAGTTTCGTTGGACGTTAGTAGATTAACATAACGTGTTTGTTATCGCAAGGAAAAATATTCAGCTTCCAAAATTAGAGCATGTATCCACGCGCGTCAGTTGTCACAAATCAAAAACAAAACCTCGCATTGACAAATCGAGAATAATAGCTTAGGGATGTGTCTTCGAAAACATAGAGCAACGGAGGTTGGCAATAGGGATGAAATTGAAATCGATGAACCAACCGATAAATAAATGAAAAAGGTAGGTAAAACACATTTCAATTAAAAGACTCTTTGGCTAAGCTATTTTTAATATTCAGTCGTAATTTTGGTGAGTTTTCATAAGCTAAACTATTCATTTAAAATTGAATTTTGCCATATCATAAGTTTTTTTTTAAGATTACACGTGTCCTATAATTAAACGTTGTTTGTAATCTTGAGTAAATAAAATATATTTACTATGCAAAAAAATTACATTATCGTTTAGATGTCGCGGATTTGCCCGCGACAAACCTTTCTCACTGCGAAAGTCTGCACTGTCCTTATGCAACGTTTCATCCCTATCCAATCAGCTATTTCTTTATCATTTCTAACAAACACCTATCATACAAATTACAAACATTCGCATTTATGTAAGTATAATAATATTAGTCAGACTACAGTATAACTTGTTACCGTGCTTATATTATTTTTCCATTCGAGTCCATTGTCTAGTGTCCATTTTATGAAGTGCAGACGACACTGTTATAATTTATAGATATACCTACTTAGCGTTGTGTATTCTGGACTGTCTACAACTAGCGGGGCTATGCTATCAACACTGTTATCGGTATGCACCTAGAGAATTTCAATTTCGTTTAGATAATCTACAACCACGCAATTACACACGTTATTTCGATACTCAAAAAGGAATACCAACAGGAAAAATAAAAAACCATACACATTTCTTACGTTTATTTGGTAAAGCATAAATATTACAAATATAAAGTGGTCATGTACTACACGGCGTTAAAACAAATAAGGCACTTGCTCAATTCTCTGTTCACTAATTGTACTTCACAAGATATTGTACACATTCTTAACTTATGGGAATGTTTAAAATACTGTTTGTATCCAAGGGCAACTTTACTTATAAAAAGGTAAAAGATAATTATACTTTTTAATACATTTACATATAAGTACGTAAATATAAAATATCGAAATAAGTAAATTGTGGAATGTAAGGATGGATAAATATATAATAGATACAACATTAACTATTTATTATTAGCACAGATATTTCGCAAAATACAATTAAAGTATTGTTCGATACAGAAAGGGAAAAAATTTAGATATAACAATAATTAAATTATATGCCTATTAGCTATTATATCTAATACATAATATAGTCTTGTAATTCAAAATAATAGCCACTCAGACTTTCGAAATAGGAATGTANGAAAAATGTTTTAAAATTGGTAAAGGAATTCAGTTCCCCAATGCCATAGAATTTACTTTTATATTAATCTGTTTTTGTCTTTATGACTATAGGAATACGATATATTTTTCACTAAAATACTGACTTAAATCTTTAAAAATCAAGGCACACAATCCAAGCACCTTATCATAAGCACTTATTTATACTACATGTATAAATAAGATGTAATTATCCTTTAGCTATACTCGATGTGAAACGTAAGGCCTTGATCTACATAGTTATTTTATTATCATACAATCCCGTTGAACATATAACTAATAACTAATGCTATTTTTTGTATAAAATTAATATTGTAATTCTATTTTGGATCTTCGATAACACATTTATTTCGAAAAATATATGCTGCCATTCAATAACTCCAAACAAGACCATTACGAGAACAAAATTAAAAATATCAAAGTGCACCAACATTACCATAATTGGTTTATTATCCATTTATAAATACACTAATTTATCTCTAATAATTTAATATATGAAAATTTTCTACTAAGTTTTCACAATTTTTACTCATGGCAATACTAAAAATAGTGAACTTCCCCTTTTAATGGTAATATAAAGTGCTGATTTGTAAAATTAATATGTGTGTACATAGTAAATATTTACCATTGTTACACAAACATGCAGCAAAATATATTTGGATCCATTCAAATTATGTACTAGAGTAATTTTACCTTGTAACGAATTTAATTTTTGCGTTGAAACTTCATATATATCGTCACACTTAAATAAAATATAGAATGTAAATATAAAAATGCATTTGAAACTTGTACTTTATGGTTTCGCATCATCGAAAATGTAGTTCATTGTAAATAAATATATGTATGTATGATTTGAATGGACCCGTTTACATGTATATGGTGGCCTTCGTTATTGCACTAATATAGAACTAAGAACCTACGAAGGCACATTGAAAAGCACTAAGTTGTTTACGATACATTAAATCCCTATAACTCATCGCTTCACACTAGTGGGCTTCTTGTTGTAGTCGAGGAATGTTTACCTTTGAAAGAAAAAAATATTAATTAAATTTCTGAAACTTGTTGAAATTGTGAAGTTTTTATCAAGAAAGTGGGTAATAATAATGAAAAAATAAAGAGAAACAAAACACGGTAGAAAAAAGATATGATAGATTTGAGAAGAAAGGAGAGTGGAATATAAGAAAAGTATTAGAATGAATGTAAAAGATTATGCAATTTATAGGAAAAGAACATGTATGTAACTGATAATATTAGTGAAGGGAGATGTCCTAAGGAGCGTTACTTACATTATCTATGAAGATAAAGAAAAAGAAATTCGTAAAGCGATATTAGTAATGAGAAGTAATAGGGGAGCGAATGGAATGGGGGCGTTTGGAGAATTCCACCACGGTATCCCCTGCCTGTCGTAAGAGGCGACTAATAGGGGCCACGAAGGGGGTCGTCGGCGGGCGGCTGGGGGCTGTCCGCCCTAGTGCATTTCTGTGCATGTTTGCACATTTATCGGTTAACCCCCGGGTTGGACGGCAGTGTGTGTAGTTGGCCTCACGCTGCCGTAGACGGCGAGGGCGTCCTTCGGTGCGCGGGGCTTCTGGGTACCCCCTCCTCCATAGGAGACGGGCCGCAAGGCGGCACCGCGCAGGGGCGGCTGCGGTCGCAGACTAGACACTTCAACGTCAGAGGAAGCCCGCGGCCGTCCTAATGCGCCGAAGAGGACCACCGCGGAGTTTTAACTGGTAGGCCGTGCATAGGTTAAGTTGTATATAGGGTTAGGGACTCGGCCCGGCGGCCGCCCGAAGGTCACCATCAAATCCGGGCGCTCAACGCCTTACGTGGGCCGTAAGGCATGGTTACCCCAGCATAACCGCTCAGTCGCCCCACGAAGGCTGGGCGGTAGTAATAGGACTTTCTCCGCGAAACAAAAAAAGGAGCGAGAAAGAGAGAAGGACTAAAGTGGAGGATGTTGATATGTCTGTGCGTGGTGTGTAGTGTGTAGTGCGTACTGACCGCTTGCGCAGGTCGGGCGGCGTGTAGGGCGCGCCGGCGTGTCGCGCCCACTCGCGCTCGAACTCGTGCTCCAGGATCTCCGCGCCGCGCTTGCGCGTCAGCCCCGTCTCCTCCAGCGACAGCTCGCACATCTGCATGTCGTCCACCCTGCACAACACACACGCTCATTGCATATCATAATGTATACTTACGGTACTTGAGTACTGTTTGTTTGATTAAATTAACTTCTCAAGTGGCTTTAATATGATTAGCAAAAATTACAAGCAGATCGTAAAATTTAGGAACTGTAAAGACTACATTGTACCTAAAAATGACTTTATATATTGAATACAAGAATATGTGAATTAAAAAAAAGCTATTTGTAATTGTAATTTTGGTTAATAAGTGAGCATAAAGCATTGTCCCGTACCGGCCTGCAGCAGCACGGGCGTCTTGTCGGGGTGCAGCTCCATCTGCCGCGCGACGTACTGCCCGTCGAAGTGCGCGTACCACCAGCCGCGGCGGTCGGGCGCGTCGCCGGAGCGCGCCGGCGCGCACGAAGGGGATGCGGAAGTACCGGTGGCGCGCGCCCAGACCGCGCCCCACCGCGCGCGGCGCACGCGCTGCCACACAACGCACATACACACTACCATCGCAGTATACTATACACTATCAAATTCCATATTCAATACTGATTTTCATACCCGTTATAACATAACATCAGTTCATTGATTCGATGATTAAGAAAAAAATATGGAAACATTTTTCACTAATCTATTGTTTCTGAAAGTCTAATAAATATTAAACAATATAAAATTCAATAATT
Source organism: Manduca sexta (assembly GCF_014839805.1). Classification (NCBI taxonomy): domain Eukaryota; kingdom Metazoa; phylum Arthropoda; class Insecta; order Lepidoptera; family Sphingidae; genus Manduca; species Manduca sexta. Next base: position 15,382 of record NW_023594202.1, read on the forward strand.
TCGAAAAACACATGGACATTATCAAGTACAACCCAAAATAAATTATCGCTAACCAGCATCCATTATAGACTGTGGCGCCCTCTCCTGGTCCGCCATGGTGGTCTTGCGCGCGTTCTTTGCCTTCCACGCGTGGTACACCTTCAGTCGACGGTGGAACTCATGACGGCAAGCCTACAAAGAAACGTTGGTATAAAATAAATTAAATGAAGTGCTTTTTGTGATGTTCAATAAAATATACAGTGGTAATTAAGGGGTATAAAAT
>NW_023594203.1:0-15639 GCF_014839805.1 Manduca sexta
CACACTCCGACAGGTATACGTCACAGGGGCATCTATAGACGCGTGCGTGTTTGAAATGATTTGCGCGACAGTGCATTTGAACAATAGATTTTTATTTTTATGTTGTGTTATTTATATTCCGCCTAGTAGTTCTGAGAATCATTATATGACTTTATTTAGATTAATAGAACAATTGTGTGATAAATATAGTGAGGTTATTGTAATTGGAGATTTTAACTTATATTCTTGTCCTGTAAATATTAATTATTATTATGAATGTTTTGTGTCGTATTGTGGGCTCACTCAAAGTAATACAATACCCAACTGTTTAGGCCGGCAATTGGATTTAGTTCTGAGCAAGGGATTGAGACGACTTATGCGTGTACGCATCGGATGAGGCACTGGTGCCTGCGGACGCTCGTGGTGAGCGTGGGGCGCGCGAGCTGCCGCGCCGCACCGCCGGTGCGCGCCCCGCGCATTCGCTTCCCTCGGCACGCGTGATATTAGACCCAAGTGGAATTTTTATAAAGCTAATTATCAACTATTATATTCTATGTTGCTTTCCACTGATTGGAGTACAATGTTTGAAACGCAAGATTTGACTGAGATGATAAGCATTTTTATGATAAACCCATACTTTAGATAAATGTGTACCTAGCAAAAGGCTTGTTCGTGATGATACGAGGTACATATATCCCATATGGTACAATGCAAATATAATTAAGGATATACGGATAAAAGCTCGCCTTCATAAAACTTATAAAATATCAAAATTAAGTAGTGATTACCATGAATTTGCTAAATGTAGAACCCGGATAAAAAAGTCAATAGAAGAAGCTCACAAAGAACATATAGAAAATATTCAGAATCAGTTTGCCAAAGATCCAAAATCCTTTTGGCATTACATTAACTCTTGGTCTCTCGTGAATCGCCGGCGAGCCAAGACAGCTACATGACATTTGCGTGTGTCACGGGATTATAACCTTATATACTACATATATACTACATAATAAGGTTATTTTTCCGTCACACGCGTAGCTGTCAATGTTTGCCGGCAAACATTCAACTACCTCACGGGTTAAATCAAACAGAAATAGTTTAAATAGGCAACGAATCATGGCAGGTGGTCAATATTTATCGAATGATGAGTGTGCTAGGGAGTTCGCGCATTTCTTTGAGTCCGTGTACTCAAGGTACCACCAAAGCTGGATGTCAGCGAAGCGGTGGCTGGTGAGACTGATGTATCCAGTTCACACGTTCATTTGGGGGCTCTGAGCTTTCAGGACGTTAAGAAAGCGCTTGAAAATTTGAAGCCCAAACGATCAGCGGGCCCCGATGGAATACCTGCATTTTTATTTAGAGACTGTGCAAGGGTGCTGGTAGAACCACTCCACTACATCTTTTACACCTGCTTAAAGCAGGCGAAGTTCCCCTGCCGAGTGGAAGATCACTCGTGTCATTCCGGTCCCTAAGGGTTTGTCTGGAGCAGATGTCAGTGGTTATAGACCAGTGGCTGTGCTGTCGACACCGGCCAAGGTTTTCGAATCTGCCGTTCAGCGCTGCGTGCAGGATCAGGTGCGAGCACAGCTGTCTGACGCGCAACATGGATTCCGGCCAGGGCGTAGCACTGCCACGAATCTCTCAATTTATGGCGCAAGTTGTACCAGCAGTCGATGCTGGACTGCAGGTAGACGCTGCGTATTTTGATTTTAAAAAGGCATTTGATACCGTCGACAATGATATCCTACTAAAAAAACTGGCAAAGATTGGATGTACACCACACCTACTAAATTTTTTTGCTAGCTATATGAAAGACCGGCAACAATATGTCGATTACAATGGATCGAGTCTGAACCGTATTACACCAGGTCTGGTGTAAGCCAAGGTAACAATCTGGGACCACTGGAATTCATTATAATGATTAACGATTTACCGAAAGTCGTCAAGCACTGCACATGTTTGTTGTTCGCAGATGATCTCAAACTGCTGCTTGAAGTCAGGGAAAGAACCGATAGTGCTCTTTTACAAGCCGACATAAATAGAGTAGTGGAGTGGAGCTATGAGAACCATCTACTCTTCAATGTTGCCAAGTGTTCGGTGTTAACTTTTACTCGTAGTCGAACACCGCTGTGCTGTGAGTATAAAGTAGATTCAACTCCGATGCAACGGGTGTCACAGGTGCGTGATTTGGGGGTGGTTCTCACTCCTGACTTGACATTTCGTGGTCATATTACCAATATATGCAAGAAAGCATATCGGAATCTTGGTTTTGTGTTAAGACAATCTAAACACTTTACTAATATTACTACCGTTAGGGTGCTATATGACGCTCTGGTCCGGAGCCACTTAGAACATAGCGGAGTCATATGGTCCCCGCACGAGGTAAAGTACGTGGCCATGTTAGAACGGGTCCAGAACAAATTTACGAAGCACCTGTACTTGAAACTTTATGGGGTATATCCGCTATATCCGCTGATGTACCCCACATTGTTTGTACTGGGTATGGTTGGGTACAACGAGCTCAGGGTGCGGCGCGAGTTCGCCCTCGCGTCGTACCTAGTGAAGCTGTTGCGTGGTGTCGAGCACAACCCGGGGGTTCTGCGCCGCCTGTGCCTGAACGTGCCGGACCGGTACGTGTGGAGGCGCCGCCGCCCACCACTAATGGCGGTGCCGACGGCCAGGACCAACCTCTTGGCCAAGGCGCCTCTCACCCGAGCCATTACTAATATAAATGAGGTGCATGTCAAAGCAGATGTTTTGACATGTAACTGGAGTGAGCTCACACATATTTTGTTGCATGTAATTTGTTATTCTTAGCTTTAATTTAATTTAATTTTTTTTTTTTTGTTAGATAATTTATTTTTATAAATACTTAGTTATAGAATATAGTTGTAAGTTATTGTGTTATTATAGTTCCGCCAGTCGAATTGGGTGTAACCTGTAATGGCTGTGTGTTGATGTAAATAAACAAATAAAATAAAAATAAAAAATGTTGTTAAGTACGAATGTGATTATTTTCACCCAACAACCACGCCCCAAACGATCTTATATGAATGCTTTTGTTTATTGTTAGTAACAGCTTGATAATAATAGGGTACCGGACTCAGTTTTGTTCGCTACTATGATCAAATAATTACATAATATAAATGATAACACAGAAGGAATTTTTAAAATCCGGTAAAAAATCAACAAGTTCTAACTCTTTGAATCTCGGTGGAAGGGGTAATTAACAAGAAACAGAAAGAGACGAAATATCCACATGTGACGTCATCGGGAATTACGACACCTGCGAAAAAAGATGAAGCGATATCCCCACATCGCGCCCACTTCTGCACCTTACAATATTTTAAATATGAATTACTCGCTCATTTTTAACCAATTGTTATGCAGTTTTCGCAGGAGTGCTTCTTTTCGTATTATTAACCATTACATATAGAATAATGTACAAAATCAAGCATAGGCCGGTCCCTATTATCATATTCGCAAATCATTTGTACTTAATACCTCGGAATTGTGAAAATAAAAAGTTACCCATACTTCAATTGCGTGAAAATTTGCAATTGATAATGTTGTTTACATGTTCGTAATCCTTAGGTCATCGTACGAGTTAAAACTGCATTACTCATTAGTGAATCATGTTTCGGGACAAGAGTCCAGTTGTTTTATTGTATGTATAATGCAATATATTGCATTCAATTTACTGTAATAATTTTTAATACTTATATTTTAACTCTTGGTCTCTCGTGAATCGCCGGCGAGCCAAGACAGCTACATGACATTTGCGTGTGTCACGGGATTATAACCTTATATACTACATATATACTACATAATAAGGTTATTTTTCCGTCACACGCGTAGCTGTCAATGTTTTCCGGCAAACATTCAACTACCTCACGGGTTAATATGTACGCTCTATGATGCTTTTCGTTATTTTCTTTTATACATCCAAAGATTGTTTTAAGAGATTGCCTCGAGCGATAAGACCGCCAATTATACCTTCTCCGCCTTCATTGTTTTAAGTACAATGTCCTAGTTTTTGGGGTATTTAAGTGATTGACGAATATTAATCTAATAATAATGCTTATTAAGGTGGTAGCTCAAGGTCCATTTTCATACATTTTGTTTCGGCTTTAATCTGGGTAACTAAACAAGTATTGGCAAGTAAAGAATTTAAATTCACGTCTAGTTAGTGATTATTTCTCGCAGTTGAAGAAAACGTAAAATAATTAATAATCATGGATATTTCGGCCTTTAAAATTTAATATGACGAAATTTTAAAGGCAGAAATATCCATGATTATTAATTATTTTACATTTTCTTTCAACTGCAGCTAATGACGTAATTTACTAATAATACTTTAAAGCCAAACAAAAATGAATGGCTACCACCTTAATACTAAACAAAAAACTTTCGTATTAGCTATCCATACTTATTATAATTACAAAGTCCCCAAAACTGTCTGTGAGTATGTGATCGATTTTCTCAAAATGTATTGAACGGATTTTTATGAAATTTGGTATGAAGATAATTTAAAACCTTGGGCAGGTTATAGGCCACTTTCTCTTCCGAAAAAATATATAGCGGGTCTTTTATCCCGGAAACTCCTTCACGAAGCAACGAACCTTCCTTGCAAAATTTAATATTATACGAAAGCATGCCTAGAGAAGCTGGATTTTACCGTCAGGCTCCTCTTGCTGGTAAGTTGTAGGTATGTTAATTATTTGATATTGCATGTATTGTGGTGACCCCCGGGATGGAAGGTAGCGTGGGAGGTAGGTCTCATACTGCCGTTGACGCTGAAAGCGTCCTTAGGTTACGCGGGAGCTTCTGAACCCAACAATTTTAATATAACATTTTTCAATTCATATTTTATATGTCTTTTAAAATTTTATCCGTTTAATGAGACATCGGGTACACTTAGTATGCGGAGTCAAATATAGTTGTATTAGTTAATTCTTTTACCGATATAGAACGTCTCAGAAGTCCTAACATTACATTTTGTATCCGTAATGAAACTCATCCGCTTTGTTTAAATATAATTATTAAAAACCAATAATAGCGAATACCTTTTGTCAATACAACTATTTAACAAATATGTCTCTCTCTTTGTAATTGTATTGTTTTATCTGTGTGCACATCTGTGCAACAAATTTCATTTTTTTTTAAATATAATATGATCCACCGGATGTTTACTTACGGCACCAAGGTCAATGAATCTTTGTCCAAAAATATTTTGCGCCCCGTATTAAGATACCGATTCTATTGCATAAATTTTTTATATGGCTTTCATTGGTTAGCCTGACAAGGGTCGGCTCGTACATGCCGGACTTTCGGGTCTTTAGGCGCTCTCAAACCTTGGAAATTAAGTGACCATTTTGAGGGAAACCCAGTAACGGGTAACGATCCTCGGCTCAGGACGGCCACTGGGAGAGGTGACCACTGGAAGGGGTGAGAGGATGAAGAACGCGGCGAAGTCCTCGGCGGCGTCGACCGAACTGCGGTCTTGCCCAGTGTTTGATACGTCCTCGGGATCAGTTAGCACTGAACGTTGCCGTCTACATTTCGCGCGATTAAATGGAGTGAAAATCGATTTTCTAGCAACTAACGTGTTCGCATGATTTACCACCCGATCGAAATAGCGGCTGCTGGTCACTTGCATAAGAACAGCCGGTGTTTTATTTCTGAATTCACAACGCTATCGGAGACTAACATCGACTATCAACAACCAGTAATCATAAAAGTTAATAAAATTAGTAGTTTATACGTGGAAGACCAATGTAAATATTCTATGAATAACTAAGGAACTGTGTACAGGACAAAACAATTAGTAACCTCTCGTGCCTCCGGTAAGAATTAACTTGTGTTTTGGGCACCGGGGGTAATACAAATAATAGGATAGGACAAATATACAATTCACTTAATATAATAGTAAAAAGTGCTCAAATAATGTTATTATCGAGCACGTGTACTAAATAATTTATTTTTTTATATATATTGCGTGTAAATGTAAGATTGTATATGTATTGTGTGAAATATGATGCAATTTTAAGAAATTCCTATTAGTGATTCTGTTTTCTCATAATTAATCTTCAGAAGGCAGACATTTTTTTTTTGCATATATATTTCTTCACTGAATACATGTTACATAAGTTATTTATTTTATTATACAGATGGTTACCATTGATTATGCGGAAATTTCATTATTCAACAGTTGTTCGATGCGCTACTGAATGACAAATTGTAAAGAAAATTATTTTTCAAATTAATTAACTCGTACTCTAAACTTTGAAAGCAAAGACAAGTTTGCATACTCATGTGGTCAGTTGTTGAATATGTTGTTTCCATGTCAATAAATTGTCTATGTATAATGTATATGGCCAAGATACTTTATGAGGGAAGAATGATCGAAGATGGGATAAGAGCAATTTGAGGAATTCGGTTGGCATACATGGACTCTAAGAACCGAACTTCGGGGAAGCAAAGTAGTAGATTCAAATGAAAAAATTATGTATTGTGTTTTTTTAGATTAGTCATCATCTCAGCCACAGGAAGTCCACTGCTGAACATAGCCTCCCCCAAGGATCTCCACGTCGACCTGTTGGAAGCGGTTTTTTAGATTAAGGGTCAAGAGATTCGCGGAAAGCCAGTTTATAACTCCTCGAAGAGAATTTTCTACATAAATTTATGTTTCAGTCCAATCACGAGCGTGTATGGGAAGGACAGTATCATCAGCGTAAGTGAAAGCTCAACAGTTCTGGGATTTTATATTGCACAAATATTTTATGTGGATGAGTGAAAACGTAGAATCCTTGAGGTACTCCGAAGTTTAAGGAAGTTTCATTAATTACGACTGAGACAATTTTCACGCATTACATTCGTTCATGAAAATAGTTGTTAAATATTTGTAGGCCATGTCCATGTATACCTAAATATTCAATTTTTCTTAGTAAGAGTGGGTCAGACAGTGTCGAAAGCCTTAGTCAAGTCTAAGAATACACCTACACAACACATTTTACTATCAAATTTTTTACTAAGGCAGCTACGGCTTGAGTTCTATTACCTGATCTAAAGTAGTACTAGTTAGGAGCGAGTATTTTATATGTCTCTAGAAATTCGACTATTCCTATCCTTCTGATTCTATCCTGGTGATGCCCTTGGATATTTGGGCTTTCGGATATAACTTGATATAAGTATTTTTCGCGTGGCGAGTATTGAACACGCGACCTTCAGCATAATTTCATTAAAGCCGGAATCTCTCATTGTTTGCAGATAATAACTAAGGCTTACACCTTTTACGACATTTTTATGAACATCTAGAAATACTTGTTTGTGTTTGCTAAATCATTATAAAATCCTAACTAATGCTATAAATATAGATTACCGCGGTTTTTGCACGTGAATGGAAACGTTTTGATAAAACTGTCCGGCTCAAGATATGAAGGAAGAAGGCACATAGTTTATAATAGATTATGATAAGGTATACTCACGCAGTTATTCTAGAAAAAGTAGTTGTTTGGGAGACATTCTCTTGGTTATCCTCATACCAGACACTAATTCCAATCTCGGGCAATTTATGTTTTTCACATACTTGTATTTCCCGTTCCGGAAATCCAATCCGGAATCTCATGGATCGCAACACACATATGCTACAACTAAGCCATTAAAGACATACGTTAGTATTAGCGCAACAATATTGTTTTATTTTTTGTTGCACTTTCATAAACACGGAGAGGTTTATAGTTGACATAGTTAAAAGGGCATTCAAACACAACTTTTAATTTGTTTGTATTTCCTTTTTTAAAAGGGCTCATAAAATACAATAATTTACTTTTGTAAAAAACCTTTAATAATTCCCTGCAAATAAAAAACCAATATTGCGCCTGAAATTTTGAAAATTGATTGACTGATATTCATTTGCGATTTTATTTTGGCATATCCTTAGCAACCAGATAACATTTCTTTGTCCAAAAACTGTTTGCACAAATAACGATTACAGTAGATTTAATCGCGCTATCGTCTGCAACCCCGAACTAAACGCGATCTCCCGCGACGCGCTATCGCGCAGTGGCGCGCGGATGCCGCCGACATAAAGGCATCGTTGCCCGCTAACACAATTAGTGTTAGTTTGTCTGTGGTGGTATGCGCGAGCTGTCCGTCCAACCAAGCTGTAAGTAGACGTATGCCTTTATTCTTTAAATTAAAAAAGTACTATACATAAACAAAGGGGCAATTGAAAAAGATTTGAATTTCGAAATTCAAATCAAAAGACGTTCTATATAATTTTTGAATAATTTTGAAATTCGATCTTGATTTTGAAATAAAAAAAGTCCAATCAATATGTTTTTTTTGTTTTTAGCTTTAGATTTTTAAACTTTATTTAATACATACATAAAAAATACTTTGATAAAATATAAATATTTTTAAGAGAAATTATAAAAAAATATTTGGTTTATAATATTATACATAATACACGTACTATACAATATATTTATGAAAAAGAATTACAATTACTTATTAAAGTTTAATTTATAAATAAAATTGATGATATTATTTCAATAAATTTAAATTTATCAATTAAAATTATTATGTTATTTTGTAATCTAAAATATACGTTAATAATAATATCGCTTTAAAAATAAAATAAGCGGATGATACCAAACATATCAAAACACGCACAGAAAGTAGATGATAGGAAATGACAGACATAAATAAGTAAACCTAAATACTTCCATATTCTAATGTTTTTGCGTCAGCCAAAAATAATAGCAGGGTTTTGTGTGTGTTTTTTTATTAGAATGCACTTTTTGATAATTCAATCCACATCTTTATTCAGGATTAGAAGGTTTATGAATAGTTTGGTCAAATGCCGAAGCGCCAGAGCTACGTTTCTTAAAACAATAGTTATTTCTCTGATTTTTCTTTTGTCATGAGATCAACCAGCAATTTTATTATAAATAACTTTATAGTTTCTAAATATTTATAGTTCCTAATTAAAAAAGAAAGTAATAAAATATTTACAATCCCATAGCAACTACCTAATTGCATCAATTATTAATTTTTATTTCTCTTTGTACAGAGTTATAGTATTTTTTTGTTTTTTTATTTTTGGAAATTGTTTTACATAAATTATGTTTTAAGAATAAATTCCCGCGCCTCGTTGTTGTTTGGTATAAATTTATTTATTTAAGGTATGGAAAACTTACAGCTACACAAATCAAAATAACACTAAACTAGTTGACTGATAGCCAATAACAAGCCTTCGCTTATAGTAATCTATAGCTAAAAATGAGTAGACAAGTACTGTAACTAATAAGATAATTACAATTTCGTTTGAATATTATTGTAAGAGGAAAAATAATATAAAAAGGTATAATAATACTATCAAAACATTTACGAGAACAGACCACTTAGATGAAATCAAAAATATGTTATTTGTTTGTGCTCTTCATTCGTCACAGAACACATGATGTAATTTAAACATACGTAAATACATAACATGTGCACGGGGTCGAACAGATAACCTTTTATTTGGGGTTCGCTGAGATATAGTCAGTGGTCATCTTTTGCATATCTGTATAGTATAAATTATCCCAAGCGGAGGGGATAGGCAGAGGTACAACTTGGGCGCCCACTGATATTTTTTTACCAATCAATTTATCAGATCAATCAGTCTGTCTGCTGTTTTTTTATCAATTAATCAATCAAATCAATTCTGTCTGTTGAACATAGGCCTCCCCAAGTGAGCGCCAACTATCCCCATCTGAAGCAGCCCACATTAATCTGCTACTTGCCGCGGTTTTCAATTCGTCGAAATTTTTTTTAATGATAAAAAATGACCCTCTCACCGGAAATTCTAATACAGTGCGACTCAAAAATTAAACACGTTAATATTCAATTTGAAAAGGGCTGATCTCGGAATTGAACTCAAAACCACACAATTTACAGTCTAATTAAGCTACTAGTGGTCCAATAAGGCAAGAAACAAAATATTTAGCTTTAAATTAATTCAACATTATTTTGGAAATAAGAAAAGTCAAAGGACCTTAAATTGGTATACACGAAATGTATTACCCTTGATCTACTTGGCCCAATATTAAAAAAGGTTTCAACACATAATCAAAACGTATTCTGAAACAATGGAAGCGATAAAACGCATTAAGGAAAAATAAATATTTTTCCCAGAAAGTTATATACCTATTAAACATTTTATTTTTTTAAACAAGCAGCTATCCTTTCCGCGGTTAAAGTCTTTTTCAATAAAAATTGTCCCACTTCACATGTTCCAGGATAAATTGTAGCCTCTATCTTAAGCTGTATTGCCTCTGTGGCATAGTTGTACAGCGTGCGCGCCACGACTTCTGCTCCGAAGTTTTGGGTTCGAAGCCCGGGACGCGCAGTGATATTGGAGTTTTCTATTCAGTATTGCTCTGTAGGTTAAAGTTTATGCCCGATATGGCGATAGGCTCGCACCCTTTCACATCATGGGTATCTGGGACGGATGGCGGCACCTTTGCTAATGAATGCCGTATATGTTTTTATTTTCTCTATCTTTATCAAGGATTTGTCTACGAGCCCAAATTTCATGCAAATTCGTTAATTGTCACATTTACCGTTGAGCATTCCAAGCATTGTTGTGAACTTGTGACCCAGTTCAATGTTTTAACCAATGTTTGATGTAGTAGGTATTATAAGAATTCATGTTATTACTTGCTTGTCTTGTCCTCAGCAGTAAATTAATTTAGATGCTGAACTTATGATGTAAGGAAAACGTTCCCAAAACAGATCACGTATTTCGCTCATTGTTAATACAAAGTAAGACAATAAAATCGTATAAATAATAATCTTTATCATCCAAATTTATAACATGCAATCGTACAATGCATTCCGATACACGATGATGATACGCAGTCAATACTTAAATAAATAGGAATTTAAGAATTTTAACATTATCAAATATGTAAAGTTTATTAGTTAATTGCGTGGAAAGTGGACTTATTTTATCTTCACCGACGTTTCACAATCAAGGATTTCTTCCCTTTTTAGTATTTTTTCACTTTTCCTTTCTTCACACAATTATAAATGGTCCTTCCAAAATGTAATTATATTAGTAGTCATATTTTTTAAGTTATGATTCTCTTTTAATTTGACTCATTATAATCGCTTTGTATACACCTTTACGATTGGAAATGATTTAATCGATCTATCGTGATTTCTAATAGAGTTTTCCTTACATCCTGTAATGAATTCGTTTTTGCGTCCATTTATTGCATAGTTTATTAAGTATGTTGTCACTAAACGAAAGTTATTGCCTGTCTTATTTCATAATGGGTTTTACGCTGAGATATCAAGGCCCACTGAGTTTGCTTTGGTTTAATCTATTTATGTATACTGTGATCATTTACAAATATCGCGCGATAAGCGTACTAGTGCTTCATTATTCATGAGATTATGGTTCCATTCCCGGGGCGTGCAATTTTATTAACCGATTTCAAAAATGGAGAATATTCTCAATTCGACTACATTCTTTAATACAACAAAAATGAGATGAGTAAACCGCTCACTTGATGGTGAGCGCCGACGGCCCATGAACAGGAACGTCATCCTCAACCTTAGACATCAAAACAACTACAAAAATAGATATTGGTGGTATCTAGACGGATCCTCGCATACAAGATCCCTAACACCTAGTAGAGACCCATCACAGTAAACATTGAATTGGTTGGTCTAAATCTTTATAATTGGTAAGTGAATAATGGACCTTGATGTTTGGATATAAATGCGATATTACTGATAACCTTTTTCCATTTTACTGCTCCTCAAACGCACCTGCTCTTTTCATGACATATAAAAAAACCCAAAACAATATTTGTCTAACATTTAATTATTTATTTGTGATATTGCAACACAACGCTTATAATATTCTCTTTTATCTTTTTTATCACAGGATGCTCATTACAGATAATGTTTCGTTCATGAATCATATAACCTATTTATCACTGTACGGAGGTCTTCCAGACTGCAATTTGAATATGGGGATAGCATGTTTGAAATTGATGTTTAAGTCTTATGTTTTTAAAAATGGTGTAGTCAGCTGAGAAAGTAACTAAATCAGCTGCTAGACTATTGAAAACTTTGAATTACATTCTACTTTCTACATAGCCCTGCTTAGCGCTCGTTAACCCAATGCATTGTTATTATTAACTGTTTGAAGTAATCCCCAAAAATACATTGCTTACCCTTCAAATACACGATGCTGTATCCTCAGTTCTCACTACTTCTTAACAGCAGTAGTGGTACGTATCCAACCTTACATTTCAGAGGATTTTGGAAACCATAGACTTTGCAACTTCTTTTTTATGGTTCTTTCAATGAACAACACTTCAACTCTTTTCTAAAACGAAACAATCGTCTGACGAAATGCCTCTTATCAGCTTCGTGTCAAAACTAGGCCGTTGTTAATCTAGTAATTGAATTATATCACGTACAGATACGAATACAATTACACATTGTCATTATATTTAGAAATCGTGATTGCCTAATTAAATTTATTAATTTCCCCTCTTAGGTTTTATTAATACCTTTTGATATTGATTACATTTAATCTAATCTACCTAATATTATGAATGCAAAAGTTTGTGAAAATGTTTGGATTTTTGTTAGAAGTAAACGCAGAAAGAGCTGAACGGATTTTGATGGATCTAGCACGCGAATAGACAATATCCTGAATTAACATACAGGGTTCTTTTAATTCCGGTAATTTGGGTCCAAGAGATAGTACGGGATGTTTAATCAGATTCTTAAAATAGCGCTCGCGTACAGATGACGCCATGGTGAGTGAGCTTGAGTACTCTTGAGTGTTTCAACGACTTTTAAAGCAAGAAAGCCTGTTCACGCAGGCGAAGCCGCGAGCATCACATGTTTAATAAAAAGAACAAGGAGATTTGCAGAGATCCCCTAATGTGATGATCCTTCCCCGTGCCATATGATGAGAGCAAGACTAACTCAAACTAAGTTTAGATTACATTTTAATATTGATCAAAAAAATCAATAAGAACAAATAAATTAAAGCTATCTATGCTGCTACTACGACATAATATGTCCTGTTATGTATTCAACATATTATGTTGTATCCTCCCTGATGGTGAACAGTATAACCTATTTATACTCATAGCATCGAATCGGCGATAGCCTACTTGGTGAAGCAGCGATAGCATAGTTGGTTGTAGAACGGACTACCAAGACGAGTGTCCGTAGGTTTTAAATTCAAGGGCACACACCTCTGACTTTTCAAAAATAATGTGTGTATTCTTTATGAATTATCGCTTGCTTTAACAGTGAAAGAAAACATAACACAACGAGGAAACCTGCATACCCGAGAAGTTCTCTATAAGAATTTCGAAGGTGTGTAAAGTCTATTGATCCGCACTAGGTCAGCGTGGTGGACTAAGGCCTAATCCCTCTCAATAACAGAGGAGACCCGTGCCCAACAGTGGGACAGTATATAATACAGGGCTTATATTATTATTATTATACTCATAGCATATACGTATCCATCCAGATAGCAATTATCGTACCCAAGGGTAAAATTATCCATATTAGCCCCCGTAAGAGTGTCGCGTTCCGGGATCACTGACTGTGGATCAAACTTTGTATATGTATCTGGTTTCGAAAAGGAAGCCATAATTGCATCGACTGGCGAAGGATTATTATCTTTGGTCATTCTATCTTTTCACGATATTCTGTTTAGACTCTACTTCACTAATCATCAGGTGCAGTAAAGTCACTTTGTCGAGCCATATATAAAAATCCATTGCTTTGTTATTTTTATTAGAGCATGTTAAATGGTCCTTAGTACGCCTGGTAAGTGGAATAAGCTCCAGATGAGTGTCGACTGACGAGCAATGATATTCCTCATTAAGATCCTTGTTTGACTCATGATGTAGGTTTAGCTATAAATTCTTTATAATTCTTTGTAGCCTTTATAAGCCGATATCACGATCACGCGGACAGTAGGCCGGCATGATTCTTTATTATATTTAGGGATTACTTATATTATTCATTAAATGGTAAAGTGACTTTACTGATATGTTTGTCAAATGAAGCCACCGAACTTTATAAAATAAACAAAATGGTAATAGTCATAACATACATTGCATATTCGTTTTAATTTTATAAAAATAATCTCGTGGCCTTTAGACGATTTATCAAAGAACACAACCCATAAAAATCTATAAAGAATATTTGTTAAAATCCAATTTAGGCCAAATGGTAAAAATAACAGTTAGTTTTTGTATGGGACTACATACATACACGTATTGAATAAAAAAAAACTAATTAGAGAGCTGCATTGATTCCTTTGAATGCACTCTCTATTCATTACTACTCCATTTTTTGTTAATATTATTAGAAGAAAAGCCATGTCAAAGAAGCCGGAGTCACGAATAAACACAAATACAGATATGTAAATATTCCCGCAAAATTTTACAAGCATCAACTAGATACAAGAGGTTTTAAGCCACAACCCTAATTCGAAACAAATATTCGTGCATCACACAAAGAGTTTTGGTTGATACAGTTAGAGGCACGAGTCGTGAGCACACTCGTGATCGGTCTATTTGACGTTCAACGCGCCGATGTCTCGCGCCATTGGTTTCTTAATCGATACTCGTTGTTTATTGGTTTATACTTCTGTCTAATTTGTAGATACGCGAGTTCGTCCTCACCAGTGCTCATGACTTACGCCGTCTCGTGTACAACTTAAATTCTTACAACCGCCTCTTCAGAGAGAGGTTTTATTATTTTAATCCCTGATTTAAATGCTTCCCGAGTAGTCATGAATGCGAGTGTGTATACACATTATTGGAGTATAGGCGTTTTACTTATAATTCATATTCATTTGGCGAGTTATTCGGCGAAGTCTCCAAAGTCCTAGAATAATCATGAATGCGTTGGCTTTAAATAATAGATAGACAAAAAGGAACGTGGGGCTGAGAGAGCTGATAACTTGCAATTTTTATTGGAAAATAAAATGCCTTAAACCAACTATTAACAAACAACGATTTATTATAGCGGACTTTTCTTTGTTGTTACTAAATGTATTATAGATATACAATACGAAAGCCTTAGCAACAATTGTGTTGTAACATTAAAGATTAAACAATCTTAATCCGATTTTGATAGGAATTAGCTTACAGGTGTCTGACTTGTTCCGATTCATTAAAACATTGGTTTCCTTACGTGTTACATACAAGTGGTACAGTAACAAAATACAATTTAAATCAAACAGTTTAACTATATTTATAACCAGTCTTCTAACTAGTCAAATTTTATCGGTTTCTTCCTTCAAACAAAGATTTTGACCCAAAGAAACAGGCTAATAATTTTAATCAACAATAACAATAAAGCTACTTCCAAAATCAATGTAGCAGTTTTCTACGTAACCTTTCGAGCATTTCGAAAGCGTAGAGAACAGACGGAGTAACTTCCTGAGATACCTTTCAACAATCTTTAACGCTAATAGAAAACAAGAAAATATTGAATGACATACCGTAACGATAAATCTATAGGATATGTTCTGAGGGATGTCATACCAATACATTACCTTAGCGTTAGATTGTAGAAAGAGATCTCTACTACGGCGCCAGGACAGCCAATAAGGTT
>NW_023594204.1:0-15631 GCF_014839805.1 Manduca sexta
TTGCGGTTTCGATTTGTGATAATTGAATTTAAATGTTTAATTTAATACACGTGTATTAATTGAGTTTATTGTTTTTCTATGTACTGTTAGATAAATTTAAAAAATGCGCAGTAAAGAATAGGCTGAGTTATGTCCCACAGCCGACACGTATTGACCGCAATTCCTGTGGTTCTGGTTAGATCGAGGGGATAGAAGGTGTTCTGGGCTTGCCTCATCTTCCCCTATGCTGAGCGCTAATTCAATCGACCACATGGAGCCTGTACAACTGTGCTGACAAAGCTTTAGCTACTAGGTGCTTACATCAGTAAAGGATAACTAAAATAATTTAGCATAGAAAGAATATGTATGTATACCACATTCCCGAAGGCGAAACAAAATATCAACCCAGTTTTCATTTATATCTTCTGATTTTAGGATTTTTGACACATCTCACAGAAGAAGACGGTAGTTTTAGTGTTTTTTGAATATAGTATAGAGTTAAGGTGTGTACTGACGTCTTGCTCATGTGGGTGGCGAGCGAGGTGTAGAGGCGGTGTCTGCGCAGGCGCGCCTGCAGCTCGTGCAGCAAGTGGCGCAGCTGCATCAGCAGCACCAGCGACGCCATCGACACCAGCATGTTGCTGAAGATCACCATGTGCACCACGTGCGCCAGCTCCACCACCAGCGACACCGCCTGACACACACATGCATTACTCACTTATTGTAAGTATTTTGATTGCATTCCTATCAACATCGATCGGGAGATATCATCAAGGATTGTTTATAAACAAATAACTACATTGGAACTGATAATACAGTTCAATACAACGATATGTTAGATTTGTGTAAATGATGACATCTTTTGGTTTGTAATTGAAGGTAGTATAGAAACAGGATGTGCCGGCATAGTAATAGTGACTCACGTCGAATGTAAGATGCGTGTAGTAGGCGACGGGCCCGGCCACGTCCACCTCGCGCAGCTGCAGCGCGTAGCGCGCCACCATGTGCAGCCCCGCCACCAGCAGCAGCGTGCACTGCAACACACGCGACACGCGTCACACAACCACTCGGGAAACCTCCTCTTTACTACTTCTATTGATTCATAAATGTCGTCACTTCGAAAACATAGTACCGAAGTATATCGTACCTTTATGTTTTGTTACATTATGTCCTGTATCTCCCAGCTCGAGCTAGCTTTTTAGGTTACTTTTAATTGTAATTATTAGTATCATGTACCTTCATTTGTCGTAAATACAACTATAGTTACCTACGTGACTAATAACTTATTTTATTTATTTTATTAACAAGGACAACCGAACAAGTTGCAGGTGATACATTATAAATGTCAGAGTGTTATCACCTCGGCGGCCATGAATGCGAAGTTGTCCTTGTTGTTTGGCAGGATCCAGGCGTACGCGGCTACGAGCAGAGCCGTAGACGCCGCCATGTTACACACCACAAGCCCCAGCAACCGCACGTGCGTCCACAGTATGGAATTCGGGGACGAATACAGCTGCAACAACATAAAATTCCTTTTTATATACAAACTATCAAGTTGATGCATGCTAAATATTCACAATGCCAGGAGGACTTCGAGGACCTCGCCTTTATAGCATAAGACAGTAGATATATATTATATTACATCCGCCCGGTTAGCGACCCCCGTATACAAGGTGTTAAAACTCCGATAGTGGCCCACGTATGTGTCGCGTATCGAGATAAGAGCGTGTATATCCGATTCCAACAGGCCGGCATAATTGTGTCGACTGCCGAGGGGAGAGGGGAGATTTTATTGGACCCCACTCCACTTTATGTCAGAAGCAGTGAGGTCCCTTCGCTGTGCCGTCTAAAAGATAAGAGGAGTAATTGGCTCACATTAGAAGCATAGTTTAAGAAGAAGAAAACCGAAGTAATTAACTAAGAATAAAAAATGCCATTAACAAAAATACCCCCACCCGTTAATCACCTACGTCCTACGTAAACCAAATCATAATATTGAATTATAACATCAATAATGGATAACGGCCGATACATAACAAACATGACATTCTAGTATGTTCTTCTTGTTTATTAATTATTATCTTTATTTATTGTTTGGATATTTAAACAGACTACGGGTCAAAAGCTTGAACGTAATGCATTATTGTGCAATAAGAATCAGACAGTGAATATAAATCAAAAGTAAAATAAAATAAAACATATTTATTGTGAATAAAAATGTATGTGCTTGGCAAATGATGAATGCATTCTTATTTCTTTGCGTTGCTGTCTCCTCCAGGGAAGATCTTGTGACGGGATACGTGTTTAAAAAATCCTGTAACTATATTTTTCTAATACCGTCTGGTATATTTTGTTCCACATATTCAATTCAACAATTGAATTGAGTTGAAATGCTGGCAGGTTCAGAAGAGAGCTGACACTGTCAGTACGGTGTCATACAGATGGAAGAGATTACTACAATAATCATCGAAGCCGGTGCCAACAACTGACATAGTTCTTAAAATGTATAAACAAACTGCGTTTACGGTAAACTTATGATACGTATATTTGCTTCATATAAAATGTAATTAGTAAACTCATTAGTACTACTAGGTCAGAATTCGCTAAAATTTATCACTTTAAAATTTCTTATCATGTCTACACCACGGCTACATATTAACATATACTGCTAAGAATCCGGAAGGTTTTTTTACCCTTATCTCGAAATTCAGGTCGTATATCCAGCAGCCATCAACCTCCTGTAATTACGTTTTCTATAACGAGCTTTTGTTCCCGCCTATTGTTGCTATTCCGATTAAAAGCGGAAACATTGATTCCCCTTTATTTTCTAACATGTCTACATTGCTCAGAATCCTGGACTTCCCGGATATAGCTGCAATAGAATTTATTTAATTTAACATCGTATTTATAATCATTGTCTAAATACTTTTTCTTGATATTTTGTCTAATATAACTTTGCTATTACGTTTCATTGTATTTAACTTTAACGGATATATTGTCAAGGTTGGTGATTTATTTCCGAAATTGTATTAAAATAACTAGCTCAAGGGTACTTATTTTTTTTGATCTAATACATTACATTTGTGGTTTATAGTCATACCGCCTCCAATATTAATCTGAAGTACTCATTCGCCAAAGCTCACTTCCTCCATATCAGAGCACAACAGTGCATAAAACAGAAATAAACGAACGTTGGAATCTGACCGAGACGTAGGAATATACCTACCACGTCATTTTATTAAAAAAAAATTACCGAAAAAATACGACGTAAACGGTTAATAAAGCGCAATAACCGATAAGAAACGCAGTAATGCCTTTAATGCGCATGTACATTGTACGCAGGTTGAGTACGTTTCTCAAGCAAATCAATACACCAGTATGTACAAATACTCCCATATATGGCGAATTTAATACAACTTGCGCAAAATGTAAACAATATGAAATGTATTTTTTATGAATTACCAAGGTTAACTGTTCAAATGAATGTTAACAATTATTTAATAATTCAACTGAAGTGAGACCGACTGCGGTGATGAGACTTTTAGGTTCCAACCGCGGGCCAATGAAATCTACGATATATAGCCCTCGTGTTGGATGATAATTATTAATATAATTACCAAACCTTAACAAAGAAAGAATGTAAAGTTTTAACAAAACGTGCCTCGCTGAGCGTTAGGCTTGCGACACATTTGTTAGTTATTATCGCAACTATTTCTCAGTTTATGTATTTGTTCATTATTTCGCCATCCATTGTTAATGATCAATGCATTTCCTTTTCAGATATTATTGAAATTTTATTGTTGTCATCTATATTGTTTCCTTATCCATACATTTTATTAGAACTCTCACATACTTGCATATTTGCTTTTCCTGGGAAGAGGCGTCAACGAAGGTGATGAGATGTTAAACAAAATATTTGCTTCCATTCATACAACGTTAAACAAAGTATAAATTTGGTATTATTTTGAATACTTCCACCATATCGAGTGTGCGGACATTGTGTGTAAAAAACACTAATTCAATTGTTGATTCGCATACTTATTGGGATTACATGCACAGCCCTTACCTGTAGCTGCAGAGCAATAATCTACCGTCCAGTTTACAAAGTGTGTCGTTGATCGAATAAGGCAACAGTCGCCTTTGATTATTTAAGTGAAGCAAAATCAAATTATACATTAATTAGCTCAAATTAAAATACTTAAAATAAAATTAAATACATAAAGTTCCGTGTATTTAATTAAACGTTTCACCAAGCTTTTTGTTTCCTGTCTATTCTGAAGTAGTTTCCTAAAAAACCGCTTACATTTTTGTCGAAAACTTGAAATTGTATTATTCCAAATAAGACGTCATGGTCGCCGTCTATCACGAGACAGAAAAGAAACAAACCCTTGGGTCAACGACCTATAGGTGCACAGGTGTCTGTATCACTTCCGCTTACAGCCACCTCATGTATCTAAGTCATATACCTCAATACAATTGTTTTAGCAAAACTATATTACTTACTTGAACAACTATTGGTTGTAGTCAACATGTAGATTTGATGTAACGACTACGGTTTTTGGCGTTATAATCATTTAGCGAACACGTCACTTCGATTCATCGAGAAAATTCCTTTTGAATGGTGTAATGCATGTAACATATTGAGCAATAGGCACAATAATCAGAAGTGTTTATCGAATTACACGTTAAGACTCTTAGCTTTACTATTAATATCTATGAACAAAAACAAGTGAATTATGTTTAAGACCCAGATAATAAATAGGTAAGAATAACTTTCGACTTGTGCTTATTTAACATTTTTAATATCATTTAAAAATTGTTGACATATTTTGATAATAAGTCGCGTGAAACAGATAATTTCAATCAATTCTTTTGTTCCTCAGAATTAAAATTAGTCCACATTGGTGTAATCGACTTCTGCCTTTATTATATGAAGACCTTGCTTGTAACAGACATATGCAGACAGCCAAATGTGTTAAACTCATCAGTAAACTGTGAATTGCTCATAAGTGTCTAAGGATTTCTGTGTTAAAACAATTGTTTGAATATCACTTTATTAAGCATGTCAACACACATATTGATTTCTGATCGGGCCATTCTTGGGATCGTTTATTGAAATCAATGGATCGAGGAGTCGTCACATTGTGCACAAATGCCAACCTCACGTGTTTTAATTATTTTACACGTGGTCATTACAAATACAATCAAATAAACACATACCTGCAAAGAAACAATTTTAGTAAGGACAACGCAATTAAAAACAATTATATTGAAATGTGAGAAATTTCCGCCTGATACAATCGTGGTGTGATACGAGTTTAAAAATATAATAGGAAGTACATTTATAACGCTTTATTTTTATAGCAGAAGGTTGTCTGATAAGTGACCACGGCACAAGTGCAACCACAAAGCTCCAGGGACAGCGGAAGTCTATCCTCAGAAGAGTATGAGAATTGAGATGAGTGCGAGCTATGTTCCTCTATTCGGTAGTTATTTGTTTCTGAACTTTGACTAAAGACACATAGACGCAGACAAGCCAAAGATTAGGCACGGCAGACAAACGTTTCAATTCTATTTATAGATTGTAATATGCAGAGCGCAACTCGCTTGTAAACAATACTACGCACACAAACAAAACACACGATGAAGGTACTAAATTTATTTACGGTTAACGAGCACCGAATGTTTCCGTTGATCGATGATGATTAATGCTTAGTAGGATTGCCCGCCAGTGCCACTGTAAAGTGTAATAGACTTAATTTCTGATACGATAGGGTCAAAATTCCAACGTGTTTGAATCTGATAAAGCCGTTAAATTATCAAGTTTTTTTTCGAAAAGAAGGTAACAGAATATGTTATACATATACACCGCTGTCCGTAAACTTCGTATTACCAGTATAATCATCGATGAAAATACTAACGATATGGCTTTAAAACCGAGAATTTTCATTCGTGGTTTCCTTTCTCGTTGAAATGATTCGTCTGACAGTGTGGCCATCACCATAAAGGCGTACTATCAACAGTTCTTCTTCATATAGCAGTATTATCAGTGCCCTGTCACTTCTAAAAAAATGTAAACAAAGCCAAATCATTTGACCTACATAATGTTATCATATATCATTAATGTGTTTATTTAACAATTTGGTTCATTTCCATTGGTCATTAGAATCCGCGTGCGGGATGCGGAAGATTTTCTGTTCACGCATGCCATGGGGCCCGCATAGGGTAGCCATATTCATTAATTGTTATCCCGTACTCGGGGACACCCCGCATACGGTGTAATGATTGTGATACCGACCAGTGAAATGTAACAGGATTCGATGCCACAGAAAATGGGCATATATATTATCATATATCTTATATCATTCACTTTCTAATACCTATTTCTTTTGCTAAATTAGGAAAACATTGTGCCCACATTTCCAATAGGCTGTCGTTATTGGCTATGACTGTGATCAACTAATATCATGTGGTTCCCCTTTGTAGGCTTCATGCGATAAATAAATAACTCACTGTTGCAAAAAACCTAAAGGTGCACAAGAATTCGCGTGGCATTGGATCAATATGGGGGCAATGCTCTTGCTCGGTGTACTTTAATGTCTCACACTTAGCATTCCAGTGTATGGGACTACAAATCCTAATTGGACGAAAAGCATGTGCAAATATTTGTACACGTTGTTGCCTGCATATGAAACAAATATAACAGATTTGCATACACGCCCATGCAAATGTAAGTGTTTGTTGTTTGTTTGTGATTTCGGAATAAAAGGATTTTTTTTCTTTACATATTGAGCTTCTTATTTTTTTATTAATATGTTTGTTCGGCCAGGGTAATCGCTTAATATGTAGTGTAGGTATACTAGAGCCGGCCGTATGCATTGTCTGGCTAAACTAACTTCCTTCACATATACATATTAGTTCAGTTTCCAAGTTTCCACTTTGAAAGTTTTAGTACTTCTGCGTATCGAACTTAATTTTCACTAAGCTCGTTCCCACTTATTCGGTCTACTAGACTCAGTCAAGGATTAATGTAATAATAATTGATAATACACCGACGTACGCTGTTCTGCGCCCGCACCTACCAACTATGATTGTATTAATATGTTGACTGAATAAAGCATTGAGAATTGTGACTTGTGACATTTTAAGCGGCTCCAAAAATTATCCGAAAATGATTTCTATGGTTCAGTTGGGTAAAAAGGATGAACCCACCATTGAGAAAAACATCTTTATTTCCGAAAAAAAAATAAAACAATTTTAATTGTAAATCCAATAAAAATGATTAGTTCACTCACTTCAGTAACTGGTCTCGTGATGTCGGCGACCCACATTTTGTGGCTTAACGTCCATAATCCGAAAATTTCATGAGCAAATCAAGCCTCAGTAAATGGCAAATGGCAGCAGGTGATGAAATGAGTCAGGGCGGTAATTTCGTTCAATTAAGTTAATTATAAAAAATAAAGTATGCTGCGACAAATATGAAATGCACGTAAATTGAACAATAATTTTGTGAAGTTATAGTCTTAAAGTCGATTACATGTTTATTCGTAATTTTTAAACTACATTAACGATAATGTCCTCCAGAATTATAATATAATATGTAGAAAATCTTTCGTGTCTGTAAGTGGACACATGATGGTTATTCTTAATGATGGTGCGTTTAGCACAAGTCTACAACACCCCGATTTGTATGCAATCAATAATATCCTCCCAGTTTACTGCGTGAGATTTTTAGAGAACTTTCGCATGAAAATAATGTAACATTTCACATTGCATACGCGCCCCCCGCACGAATACGTGACCTCGCTTACGTTTCAGGGACTAGGAGAGTTATTCACTAAGCCGACCTAAAAAGACTCGGGCTGTTGTAATACTAAATAAACTTAATTAAAATAAAACCCAAGTCGGAGTTTCACAGGACACCCAATTTGAAATAGAAATGTCGTCAATTTTCTATATTAATGATCCAATCTATCCATCCAGTCGCTAGTAAATTACGTCTTAATAAATTATGCTTTTTACGAATAATTTTACTGCTTGCAGTCGATTTCAAATACACGACCTACTTTGTGTGAACCTTGTCCGTACAGTTTTAAATAATCAGTTTCACGTGACCTTTTTGTTTCGAAAAGTAACATTCTCATTATAATACATATTTTCAACACAAATATTTCAATATTGAATAAAGTTGATTTTGAAAAATAAAAAAACTTTCCTAACGGTGTCAACGATTTGTTACAATAAGTAGGCCTCATACATGTCACTAATGAAACTGTAGTATGCATCAAGTTTGTAGTAGGTTAGGTAGCTAACACAATAACAATGCCACATGGACGGGTGGTGGTATTGTGACGTCACGTCACGCCATCCAAACAAGCACACAGCTGCCGCGTTTGGTTATCATCGCTGACGTCACGGCGATAACGCCGTGCGTGAAAACCTATCACACGAGATGACTCACTGTAGAGTCGTTAGTGTTTGTTATTATAGAATTAATAAAAAATAATAATATCAGCCCTGTATTATATACTTGCCCACTGCTGAGCACGGGCCTCCTCTACTACTGAGAGGGAGTAGGCCTTAGTCCACCACGCTGGCCTAGTGCGGATTGGTAGACTTCACTCACCTTCGAAATTCCTATAGAGAACTTCTCAGATGTGCAGGTTTCCTCACGATGTTTTCCTTCACCGTTAAAGCGAACGATAAATTCACAAAGAATACACACATGATTTTAGAAAAGTCAGAGGTGTATGCCCTTGGTTTATTATAGAATTATTTATTTATATTAGAAAAGTTTTTAATAAGTACTTTCTTGCTCTTCATACTGCCGGAAGAATTTGGCTTAGGTTTACTGTTTTCGTTAAGGAAAATACATCTCATGGTTGATTTTAGTATAGGAGCAGTCTTATCGGTCCAAATTATCATATATCTTAATATTAATATAAAAAATCGATATGTAAGTAGTTAAGTAATTGTACATTGATAAAAACAGCAAATGACTGTTAAATAATATTGGCATTTAAAGTTATTGCAATAAATTAACCGAGGCGTAGTTTATCGTGGATTTAAATTAACCTTTAAATAATTTTTGGTGATTAAGCAACCACGTAGCATTTGTATGCATTATACATATTGCATAAATATTTAGTTTTCAGTAGATGCTTCGGCTTATATTGTATTATTTTTTTCTATATATTGAAATAAAACCTAATAATTATAACTGTATAGTATCGTAATAACCTTTTCCAGGTGCTTCTAGATACCATCACAAATTTGTTAATCGAATCATTATTTTGTTAAGTAGGTACCACCCTTTACTTTACCCATGACGCATTTATTTTCCTGAGTTAAAGTAACGGAACGATAATAATATATAGTAGCATTACAGTACAGTACATTGAGTGCATTACTGGGAAGTGCTTTAAAAAAATTGACAGCTATGGGAAGATAGCACTGAAAACCCAAATGCATTCTACAGTTTCTGCGAGATTTGCCTTTGCCGTGAACACGTTGAAACGTCATTCCAGTATTTCTCGTTTGAATTTGGTTCATAAGTGTCACATCCCACTTACCCCCGGGAGAACCAGTTTAGTATGTCCATTACAGTTTAATGACCATTTGGGCTCGTATGAAGGCACCAATGCACAATTAATTTTACTCTTTTTTATATTTGGGATCTTTATTGTAGTTTTATATTCAAGGAATTTATATTGGCCAACCGTGAGTCGATGCTAAAGAAAATTTGGTATGGAAATATATGTATGGCGACAACATTGTTATTAGGCGGCAGGTTGACGACCTCTCGTTAGTTCCTACTAATGTTATAATGACGGTGAGACAAGGTTAATATCAGTAGTTTTGCCATCTGTACGACGAAATGTCAGTGCCCTATATTGGATAATTGTAGTCTTATCCACTAGAGCAAGTACGAGAATAAAAATAGTTTAAATTTGAATCTACGATCATAATCTGTGGACAAATGTTATCCAAGTCCGTTTAGTGGTTCTTGCGTTTACTTCTTAACAAACATCCAAAGATTTCATGAACATACGCATTTATTATATTACGTAGTAAGAAGTAAGATAAGATAAGATAGTATGTAAAATGTAAACATACACTGTACTGTTGTAAATGTGTGTCATCTTAATTTTGTACAGCGTTTTGTTTCGTGTCGTTGATGTGTTGTCACTCGACAGCATCCGAGCTTGCGTAACATGTCACAAGTAATCCCAACAGCATGCATATGAATATATAAAATATTAATTGTTATTCACCGACTTAAAAAAAAGGAGGAGGTTATTTTTTTAAACGTACTTCAAACACCCTTGTTCATTACCAAGGTGTCCCGACGCGCTTGATAATATAATATCTAAACAATAAGGGCATTAACATTTCCAATCCGTCCAAGAAATTTGACTCACGAAAGTGACATTGCAGTAAATTAAAAGTTACAACATTTTTATATACAAATAAATATAACTCAATGCTTCATAGAAGAATAAATAAACATTACGAGAGCATCTACCCAGGCGCACTGATATGACCACCAATAAAAATCAGTTAGTAAATGATGTGTTACTTACATATTCATATCTATCCTTGGTGAGTTGTGCGGTGAGATGCAGGAAGCCGATGACGGTGAACCAGGAGCCCCAGAGCAGCACTTCGTCGAGGAACTGCACGTTGACCACGCCGAACACGAAGATGAACTTGTAGAACACGTAGTTCCAGAACTTGTCCTTCACGCGCTGCGACTCCGCCACGCGCAGCTCGCCGAACACCACTCGCTGGATCAGCTTGCCCAGCAGTATCAGCGTGCAGTACGACATGTTGATCACGTTCTGTAACAATGAACGACAAATGTCTTTTGCTGAATCCGTAATAATAGTTTTTGAAAACAATTTTATATATTATATAATAATAATAATAATATCAGCCCTGTATTATATACTTGCCCACTGCTGAGCACGGGCCTCCTCTACTACTGAGAGGGGATTAGGCCTTAGTCCACCACGCTGGCCTAGTGCGGATTGGTAGACTTCACACACCTTCGAAATTCCTATAGAGAACTTCTCAGATGTGCAGGTTTCCTCACGATGTTTTCCTTCACCGTTAAAGCGAACGATAAATTCACAAAGAATACACACATGATTTTTTAGAAAAGTCAGAGGTGTGTGCCCTTGGGATTTGAACCTGCGGACATTCGTCTCGGCAGTCCGTTCCACACCCAACTAGGCTATCGCCGCTTTTTTTTTTTTTTATATTATATAAAAAAAATATATATATTTTATATATTATATGTTATGTATTTATTTTTTAAATAAAAAATGCGACCTGAAATGGTATACAAAGACATTGATAATATAAGTTATCATCAATGATTTTATTCGGTTTAATGTTTGAAAGGTTTATTATTAGTTACCCTGACTTGGGCCTAGGCCGAAGATAGGGTCAAATGGCGCATATTGGAGGAGGCCTATGTCCAGCAGTGGACAAAGATATAGGCTGATGATGATGATTATGATGATAAGTTAATAATTTTCAATGGGTCCGGTAACTTAGATCAAGATTACTCGTATAAAAACTATTTATCGACATTAAGGTATAAAGCTTTTATTTTTGCCGCATTAGAACAACTGTGTTATGTGTAAGTCACACTAGTCGTGAAAATATTTACCACGTTCAAATTTACAATGATCATAAGGAAAAATAATATTATTGACACATCCACTTACACTCTACAATAGAGCTTCAATTAATATTTAATTATGTCTCATTATAACGTTACAGTTAACAATAAATAAGCACAATTTGCATTGCATGATCCGTTTTTATATATTGTTATGCGCGACTTCTTCCTCTATATTATGGTATATTTATTTCATAAAAGTAGATTTTCTAAAGATTGTTAACAATATTGGACAATCCATAATCTAGGGACAAGTATTATATTTTATAGTTAATTATAGATAGGAAGACACTAAATATTATCTGTTCGGATACTATATTAGGCATCTAATGTAGAACACACGTTAACCTTTACGAAATAGAATTGGAGATTTAAAAAAATAATAGAAGCATATTTGAGGCCAACCACCCACTCGTACTGACTCTGTTTAGAATATAGCCAAAGTGGCCGTGGTGGCTATAGCCAAAATCTATACTTAACAATGAAGTTCAAATTAGACACATGACCCTAACTCCTGTTTCCTAATGGTACGTTTAAGAGATTCTAGAATAATACATAATAATGTTACTCGGAGAGAAGGCTTTTGGCAGATAGAAGTTCTGTCCTCACTAGATATATCGTTGTAGCGACTAGCGGCCAGCGCGGCATGTGACAAGGTCGACCGGACCTTTGGTGTTGAACGCCGCTCAATAGCTTATTGAACTATTCGATACGTGATAGCCGACGCCGTTTGTTTGTATCCGTAGAACGCGCTGGAAGATCAACAGGTCGGTGAGTCACAGCGGTCGGTGCGGGCGGCGGTAAACAATTTATTTGTCGAATGCTGTGTATGCGACCTTACAGATCTTTTAGAACTTAGAAGTTTGGATATCGCAGATTTACTTAAGACTTTGACGACAAAAAGTATACAGAACTGGTGCTATCTCTAACCTTAGACCTTTCAATATATTCTAAGTCATAAGTAATATTCAATTATCACTCAAATGGTCATGGCGTGATATAGATGCAATTTTGTTGTTCATCACGTATTATTTTTAAAGCATTGATCGGCGAAATAGGTCGCCTGATGTGAAGATCTACTAATGCCCGTACAATCCCACATAAAGAATGTACGCTTTATAGGTTTTAAAGAAATTGGTTGCTCGAGTGTCCAGAAGTGCGTTGCTCGGTAAATATCTCTCGACCTTGTAATGTCTCGTTTCTCTGGCAAGTGGGAGCCTACGTGGTCTAGATGCAAGCGGGGGAGGCAGCATGCGCACCGCGGCCAGCTGCATTCGACCAATCACCAACACGCAGCCTCCATCGATTTTGTGAATACAGAGTTTGTTTATGCTCACGTAGAGGGCCTGTAATACGATTAACCAGCCTCAATAAATTTTACCGGGTTATAGGTGTCGTATGCAAGTATGATTGAACTAATAAGCAATATCTATTGAAATTTAAATAATATCTATGTTTTTTGTTCCTCTGATTGGAAGCTTATTATGATCTATGTGATGTCTGAACATTACCACCGTTCAGAGCTTCAATTCAAGCTTTGTCGTGGATATGAGCGCAATGCAGTTTAATATTGTATTTTAAAATAGAACATTTTTGTTATTGTTTATTAACAGGCATAAGAAACCTTCAGACGAACGACCTTGCTCGTCTCGTCTGAGTTAAAACGCAAAAAATCATTTTTAATGTGAGTAATCTCATATTCTATTGTTCTCGATAACAATAATTAAGAATTAACACGCTAATCTTTCTCGCTTTTTGTTTCAAATCTATATTTCTTTATTATAACTGAAACGTTATTATCTATCAACCATGTTGATTTAATATCGTTGGCTTCTTTAATCATAGAGAAGAAAAGTTTGGGTGTAATTTTCCATTTTATTACAACTGAATAGCGCCATATGAGCGAGTCACTCGCTTGTTGTTATGACTCACGAATAAACTAACAACAACTCAGATCCATTTAATATACTAAATGTTATAAACACTCTAACATTTCAATTCAAGGGACAAAGTTCCAATCAAAAAGCTTCACATGTATTTCAAAGGTCAATGTAATTTCCAGGACGTCCAGGAGACCTAGCTCGGACGGGATATCTAGGCACAAACCGCTCAGATTTTCACTACGTCAATAAATTACTAGGGGTACTGGCCAACCTCGTGCTGTCTCTTTCCAACAGCTCTCTTTTCTCCAGCTGCGTTACAGTTATCGACTTGTTTAAAAATTATTTTAATACGGCCTACATTGAAATGTGCAGTTTCATCAGTTTACGAGGATAATGTCAATTACCATTGTTTCCATTCTTATCATTTAGCCGTCTAGACACAGTAAACGATACTGATAAGAATATGTAAACAAAATACTCGATAATCCTAAACTCAGAATTTTTCTTGTACCCGCAGACTACAAAGAGAAGTCTTATTCATTGAGTATAAGTGTGTTTAACAAAGGAGACGTCAAAATATTTGCAGAGGACATATGCAATTCCCGGTGCAGGAATTAAACTCGATTCTAGTTTCACTGTTGTTTTATTAGATCTATTTAAATGAAGGATATTCCAGTAGTTCCAAAACCAACTCGTTTCAAGCGGAATTCCTTCAATCCACTATACAATCAGGTGACCTTAGGGGCTAGATCGACTGTAAGCACGCTATAAAGTGTCTTAAATAAAATTTTAAGTTTAAACCTCTGCACATGACATCACAACACCAAACTGCTAATTGATAAATGCCATGACCTTTTTGGTAAATGGGTAATGACTTTGTTTCGTGAATAAAAATTTTATTGACTCGTTAATTCCTATTATATACCAGTTAAATCATAGCTCGTGGAATATAATTTTAATACATGAACAAATATTTTCGATCTGTACGTATACACTTGTACAATCGAAACTATTATTTAAAAGAGAAACGATTTGACTTAATTTTTTTTAGAAATAGGAAGCTGGATTTTTCACTCTCGTGTTTATAGATTACTATTTATCCTGGAAATGAACGTTAACACGGATACCTACACTAGCAAAAGCTAGTAGCAAAGTCGATATAAAAGGCGAAACAATTTCTTTGTATAGCCTATTTAGTCTAATTAAAGAGCTATATTGAATCTCTGAATTTGATGAATATT
Organism: Manduca sexta; assembly: GCF_014839805.1. NCBI lineage: Eukaryota > Metazoa > Arthropoda > Insecta > Lepidoptera > Sphingidae > Manduca > Manduca sexta. The sequence goes on from NW_023594204.1 coordinate 14,793, forward strand.
ACATTTTCTTTCTGTGTACCTATTCTATTGTCTAAACTCTAAACAATTGTTTTGATGACGTGCCTGACCTACACATAACAAGTAACCGACGTGTATTAAACAAATAAACATAAACGTTATCTATTGTCTTTACTCATATCACTTGAATAATACGATATCGCTGTGTTTAGATTAGGTAAATATTTTAATGAGGACGCAATAAGTAGGTCAAAGAGAGAGTATCGGAGAACAGCCGTGGAAGTATGGCGAGCTCAAAGGGAAGTTTTAAATACAACAGTTCAGTAGTTCGCTTCGTGGTTTAGACACCTAATCATACCTAGTACAAACGCCTCCCAAAACCTCGAATGTCGAGAAATTGGAATTACAGAGTATTAGTGTCATATGCTTTTTAAAATTATTATCATAGAATTTAATATGCATCCAGATGGTAAATACAGTGCATTCCAAATGTAGACAGATCAAGGTGATACAAATACACATTTAAGATAATTTTAAGAATTATTAATTTGTAACGACTGGTCGGCATATCAAGTTTTTCTCCGTCGGTTGTAGTTATTAACTTGAGCGAGACATTTTTGAGTATTATTTCACATTCCCACCTCAGGTTTTGGAAGTCCATTTCGTAAAAAGAATTTGGATGCATCGATTATGTCATAAACCAATAAAATTTGTTCATTGATAATGATCATACGTTTTATTTATTGGCCATGATTTATCATAATTCAGTTTTACGTGCGGAACGACGCGTATAGATTAACATCACTTGCAGATGTTGTTCAGGTAGTGTGTCCTATACATTTTATACTTAACACGACTGTACACGCAGTGGAAATTCCTAG
>NW_023594205.1:0-15624 GCF_014839805.1 Manduca sexta
ACGCCCGAAATTAATAACCAATCTAATCGAATGTCTGCTATCTAAGACTGATAATTCATTCATTTTTATGGATAAAAGCATGCCAATAACCTATCCATAGATTGAGTAAGCTATCTCTAACAATCTATCTTTTAAGAGGACGGATTACAGATCATAGATTACCCTCTGTTTGAAAATGACAGTTTACGCTTGCCAATACTCTATCTACCCGTTTTGACATTTGATTTGATTGTTGTAAACAATCGCATTTTCCAATCGGACCAATTCCTCAGTTTACTCCATATGTTTTGAATATCGCTTACATTGATTTTAAGAGAAACGAAAAGGCAATGGAAATATCCATATTCTCTAGTGACAGTGACGACAGTGATTTGGAGGGACTAGCGATACTGATAGCGAAACTAAAAGTCGCACTTCATCACGGGTAATGAAAAGCGTGAACTACATGCAGACCCTGGATGAGTTTGATTTCATGTTAAGATTAGGCTTTCGAAATCTGTTTGCCAATCATCGTTAGTTAAACTGATGCCGTATATCCGTGTTACTTCTATGTACAAGGTAAATAAATTTACAAAAAATACCGTACCTATCGAACTATTACATAGGTACTAACAAAGGGCAATTGCATCGTTTTTACAGGAACTATGGCGTTTCTCTATTCCATCAACTTTTGCTGAGGAATAGGAAATATTTATATTATCTTTTCAGGACATTTGATACATGGAAGCGTCGCTTCCCTGTGATTGAATGACATTGCGTTTATCTTTACCTGACGTTCAAGCAATAATAATTGCAACTGCAGTTTTGCACAATATTTATCGGAGTCACAGGTTGAGAAATTCAATCGAAGTGGGTTATCAACTGCTGATATTATTAATTATGAGAACAATATAGAGAATCAAGATGTTGGAAAAACAGCATTAACAATTAACTTCTTTACTTAGTAAAATAAAATACCTTTAATCACTACTATTTAGTTTTATTGATTATCTACATTTGTAATTCAAAGTAACAATTATTACAAATTAACATAGTTTTATTAGTTAAAAGTTAAAATCATAGAAACAGGTAAAATTTCCATACATTATCTATATTATAATTATATAAAGCTGAAGAGTATGTTTGTTTATTTGTTTGAACGCGCTGATCTCAGGAACTTCCAGTTCGAATTGAAAAATTCTTTTAGTGTTGGATAGCCCATCTATTGACGATGGCTATTATAGGGTATATATCATCACACCATGACCAATGGGACCAAAAACGGGTAAAATTGATTACTTTTGAGAGCTTCTGTTGCGAGCGCTGCGTAAACGGTTAAAGTTATGCAATAATTATGTATAACGGAATTGTAATTTGTTCCATAACACTGGATAATATGTACAGGGTCCAATTATTATTATAGGCCACCGAGTTTACTGCGTACTTCATACTAAAAACTAAATCCTTTAAAGATTTATTAATATATTATGAACAATGTTATTAAACTTCAGTGTCAAAATATGTTAGCAACCACATTACTCACGTTCCATTTCAACTAATTAAAAGTTTGTACCTTAAATATGTCATGTACTAATTATTAATTATTTCTTTTGAGGGCTAAAATGCATAAAATATTTTTTATTATTCCAAGTCTTATTTTTAGCAATTGGGTAAATATTTAAACGAATAGTTTGTATGGAAAATACAAGAAGTATTTTTTTTTACGAATGGAATATTCTGCATAAAATGGAATGGTCAGGAGGGAACGCATGTGGAAAGGATTACCAGCGATCTATCGTTGAAGGCAAGCAAGGATAGGCGAGTTAAGATATTGGCATGCCGATAGGAGAGCAATCGAAACATAGTCGGCAATCTAAGATAGGTTTCAGTCTTGGATAGCAGATACATTATTAATTTCGGGCGATAGGGTATATCATCACACTATGACCAATGGGACCAAAAACGGCTAAAATTGATTACTTTTGAGAGCTTCCGTTGCGTGCGCTGCATAAACGGTTAAAGTTATGCAACAATTATGTATAACGGAATTGTAATTTGTTCCATGACACTGGATAATGTGTACAGAGTCCAATTATTATTATATGGCACCGAGTTTACTCCGTACTCCATACTAAAAACTAAATCCTTTAAAGATTTATTAATATATTATGAACAATGTTATTAAACTTCAGTGTCAAAATATGTTAGCAACCACATTACTCACGTTCCATTTTGAAACTAATTAAAAAGTTTGTATCTTAAATATGACATGTACTAATTATTAATTATTTCTTTTTGAGGGCTAAAATACATAAAATATTTTTTATTACTCCAAGTCTTATTTTTCGCAATTAGGCAAATATTGAAACGAATAGTTTGTATGGAAAATACAAAAGTATTTTTTTTACGAATGGAATATTCTGCATAAAATGGAATGGTCAGGAGGGAACGCATCTGGAAAGGATTGCCAGCGATCTATCGTTGAAGGCGAGCAAGGATAGGCGAGTTAAGATATTGGCAAGCCGATAGGAGACCAATCGAAAGATAATCGGCAATCTAAGATAGGTTTCAGTCTTGGATAGTAGATACATTATTAATTTCGGGCGTAAGACACTAAGCAATTTAATTGTGGTGCGATCCCTTCTGACATCTTATCTATAATGCTTTGTCTATCAGCTATGGTAAATTCAGACGTACTAAAATCTATACTTTTCTTGCAGTCACTTACAAACCTATAAAAATTCCTTTTTTAGATAAAGGGATATAAACATTTAAATAATATAAAAACTCTAAATTGGTATTAAAATACCAAATGAGGTTTAGGTATTTAGTAATCTCATTATGAAGCTGTTACGTTACAAAAAGCGAAGAAGCAAACGGCTTTCTTCTAAACTAAATTTCGTCCGATTCTAGTTGCTATTTACAGCAGTTTCCATTCCATCCAAAATTTCATTCACATAAAAATGGTTTGGCATTTAAAGGATTTAATAAAAAAAATGGCTAGATATTTCGAAAGGAGTGGAAACCGCTGTAAATAGGAAACGAAAATGGAACGAAATGTAGTTGTGAAGAAGCCGATAGGCCCTTAATTATTTTCTTTTCTTAATTTAGCATTAAAATAGATACACAAGAGATCTAGTTCTAACAAAGAGCTACCGAAAATGGGACAGTAAAAATAAAACACAGCAGTATCATTCATGTAATATATTCGAATTATTAAAAATTCTTTTCCGATCAATGTTAATAAAACAGCCATTGTTGAAATACCTAGAGCAAATACGGGGCTATTTTTACCATTGCCAATTGGAACGAGCAACAGCACTGATCCATATTTGCCTCACCTGTGGGGAATCTATAATGAAACACCTTGTATGAAACACACTATGAAAATCAGATAGCATCCTCGAACCCAGCCCTTGCGCACGGTGACCGAGTGCCTTTTACTACTACACCACCGTATATTCAAAATAAAAGACAATTTATGCAAAAAAGTAAATTACAATATCTATGTTATCGATAAAATATGCAGTGTGCTGCATATTGAAAATTACTACGCAAATTGGTAAAATGAAAAATACTTAATAATGACTGAATCTTATGGCCTACAGGCGATTATAATATGACTACAGCATAATTACTTACAAATTTTGCACTTATGTACAAGTTCTTAGCCAATATAATAAGTTTGTTGTTTACTCACCGATGGAAGCTGATGGTTTCGGCACGATGTTCTTTACGGGATGAATGAGATTTACATCCAACAATAACGCACGACGTTGTTTGTTCGCTGGCCTTTAATTTATGTACAACAGCACTGCATAATTATTAAATTAACAATAATAAAAAATAGGCAGACGATTTTGACGTATAATGTAACTAAATTGAGTGGGCACGTTGGCAAGTTGTAACATTTGACATTAATTTGCTTTTTAATTCGGCGTCGTAAAGGTAACCAAGGTGGCAATTTTTGATGTTATTCAAGTATACACAAGCACACCTTTGCAATATACTATTTGTCTGTCTTTTCAACGTTTTTTAAAAATGGGATAAGTATATGAGGATGATTTAGACTCCTTCCATGCTTGTTATTGTTCTGAGACTACCGCACACACAGAACCGATAGGTATGTTTATTTTAGTATTTGTTCATAGAAGATAATAAATTATAGTTACTTATCTACATTAATTCGGACATCGTTTTTAAAATATTACATATAATTATGTCTAGAAGGCATTGTATTTTGAATAACATATTGAATAACAGATTCATTAGCATTTTCTTCAGCGAAAACATTGACTCTGATATATTTGTTCACGAATTTAACGAATTTATTATGTGCGTGACGTAACCAAATAATTATATTTGTTTTGTCTGTAGTTGGTGTAAGATGACTTACTCTGAGGTCTTTTGTCTCCAAGTTCTATTGTTTTCTGATTTATGAGATATTGTGGTCAGAGTAACTACGGCACGCTATGACAATTCACTTCTGATGTGGGAAGCGTAATGTAGCCACACAGTGTGAGTTCAAAGTCTTGTAGGTACTGCTTATTATTAAAATCATAATTTTTAAACTTTACAAGTTTAAAAATGCATTTTTCATATTGATACTACGATGACAAACTATGGCATCAATGAATTTATTAACAGAACTTGTCGACTATATTAATAGTATTATATTTATTAGAACTTTCTTCATATCTGTACAACAAAACTATACCGTCTACATTTATTAGTAATTGGATAATAAGTTAGAATTTTAAATATTGCACTCTGGGTGTAAGTTGGTATTTACGTCGTGCCACCTCTTTCTTTACGTAATATAATTTGCGAAACGTGTTATGAATAATGTGTTTATATTTGATCCTTTTAATCTATAAGTTAAATTATATTCTGTTATTTCCCAGATAAATTAAAATAATTTAAATCAGATACTTCGTTAGTCTCGTCGTTCCGTAATAATTAATCTTTTAATTCTTTCAACTTTTGGTATTCCACCGTTACTAATATAACCAAGAGATTAATTGTTTATTTTTTGTCAAGGCAATGGGTGGTACAACCGTGGTCTTCTCGCGACCCTTAGCATATCACTGCTGGGCATGGGCATCGACATGTTCGGCTTCTCCGTGATCGTGACCGGCTGCGCCTGCGACTTCCACTTGGAGCACAGCCAGAAGAGCATCCTCATGTCCATGCCGTTTATTGGTAGGTATTAGGAAGGGCCTGAACCTCATAAGGAGAGCAATTGCGCAACTTAATTAAATGGCTTCCCTCTTTTAAATTGTAAATTTTGTAGTTATCTTACACGTTGGTTTAATGCTGTTTGCATTACCGTGGCACGAAAATGTGTCAATATTTAACAGTATGGTATATATTCAGAACAATGACGTATATACGGTAATATAATTCGACAGGTGCATTGTCAGAATTATATCGCCAGTCTTATTGGATGTATATTGATTGATATCGGAATCCGATATATTCCTTCCTGACTTAATATTGATGATTTTAGGGGCGATAGGCATGGCATACGTCTGGGGCTATCTCTCTGACACTAAAGGTCGAAGGATGTGTCTTCTCTACGGCATGTGGGGAGGGTTTATCTCCTCCATCCTCACCGCTTTCTCTCCCAATTGGATTGTTCTGGCTGTTCTCAAGGTCTTCAGCACCAGTTTGTAAGTAGACATTAAAGTATTAGTTCTGTCTTTCTTTGTCTTTCCCTTTATTCTGTCTTCTCTTTGCTGAACCTCCTCTTGTCTTTTATTTGCATATTGTCCTATTAGAGAGACTTTTATGTTCAAGAATTAATGTGAACCACAATGCGATTTAGCGACCTTACTTCTACAATATACAGATTAAATCAAAATGTTGATATTTATTGGCATGATTTTCTCAACAAAACCTATATATAATAAACTTGTGAAGAAACAATTTTGTCTTCTCTATAATTCATTTCTGAACTGTACATCATAAATGGAATTAAGTTTGGATTATGTTTCAGATGCAGTTCAGCACAGTCATGCACGGTGACACTGCTAGAGTCGTGTACAGCGAAGGTGCGGGACTTTTACCTGCTCATCATGAGTAGTGTGCTTATGCTCTATCTCCTGTCGTATGTTGGTGAGTTTGTGGTTTAAGTTGATCTTTATGGAGGAGAGCACATCAATTTTCATATATTGAAAGGCATACGAAAGCTTAAAATTATTTATTTATTTATTTATTTTGCACTTTATATACATAATAAGTATATCGGCGGACTTAATGCCAAAGGCATTCTCTCCCAGTCAACCTAAGGGTGGTGCAGAGATAAATAAGGTAGGTGCATAAGGATATTTAATAATACATAAACATACATAAAAGTAACTATAATGTATAACTATATTAAATACAAACATAATATAAGTAATATTATAAATACATAAAATACAGATTATAAATACATAAATATATAATATGTACTCGTATATACTAATAATATAAAGTTTAGAATTAAAGTGACAACTCTTCTGCTTCTTTTAACAAAAGCTGCCGTACTCTCCTTTTGAAGGCAAGCCGAGAAGTAGCCGCTCTAATTTCGAGGGGGAGTGAATTCCACAGAAGAATTATCTGTGTGTGGTATTTCTTTTTAAAATAATACAAAGTCTACGTAAGCGATCCGAAGGCTGAGACGACGGCAATTGTTTCATTTTTCATGCGGTTCGTTTTCGACAAGCGCAAATATTGGCGTAGTAGTATACACGTTCTGCAAAATGCGCGTAACTAATGTTATGTTAATTGTTATTTATTTAATAAGCTGTCTAATAGTGGCTTTTTATAAGGGTTATCATTGTCGAATCCTTTATTTTGTTATAAATAGAGACGTATAATTGCAACATTTTATATTAGATTAAGTCGCACATTGTTAAATTTTGTTTTTATACAAAGTACATTAAACTGAGTCATTGGAAGGTTGCTGGTACTTATAGCTCAGGTCTTCCTATTTTAAGTACCAGCCGAACATAAATTTAATATACTTGTATTTAAATATACATGTAATATTTCTAAGAGGTAATAAATAAATAAATAAATAAATGGCTCGTTATGACAAATAAAAAAAAATTACGTGAATATCAAATGAGTCACGAATATTTTTATTTATTTTTTATTCGTTATTGGTTAAAACATTGCAGATTAAAGTTATTATGGTAGTCATTATGTGTTATAATTTATTTATAATCCTATGACACCCAACCAGTAGAAAGTAATAGTTTTCTAGGTATAAATATAATGGTATTCTATTATTTTTCAGTACCAGGATACTTCATCTTAAGTATTCCTTTTTCCATCAACCTCGGCTTTATTTACTTCACACCTTGGAGATTGCTGGCCATAATTTTGTCTTTGCCACTTGGTATCAGTGCACTGGGTCTTCATTTCTTCTACGAGAGTCCCAAGTTCTTAGTTAACATAGGCAAGGAAGGTCAAGCGTTGAATCACCTTCAAGGAATTTGGGCTAGGAATGGAGGAATCCATGAATATCCGGTAAGTTTATTTGGGCTATATTTTTTTATGGAGTAAACGTTTGCTTACTAGTCAGTGTTCAGAGTCCCATTAATATTCACACTACTGACGACTTTTATATCGATCTTAAAGAGGAAATGGAGATAAGACAAGGGGAGAACTATAGGTATATAACAATCTAGCCTTTGGGAACATTCAATACTTCTGAACTAATAAGAAAAAAATACTAAAATGTAAAAATTATATCTCATTTTTAGGTTCAAAAAGTTTACCTGAACGAAGAACAGAAAGTAAATCGGAAAGGCGTTTCGATTCTGCAATCGCTTGTGGATCAGACGATACCTCTCTTCAAGCCACCGCTACTGTTGAATTCCTTGCAAATGTTTTATTTGATTACCATAATTTACAGCATGTAAGTGTTATGTTTTTGATACTAAGTTTGGTAAATTCTTTGTAAGGTATATTTTTTGTAACGGCTAGCATTCAAGGGCACTTTTGGCCTGCGATACTGCGCATTGAGACCTCAAATACTTCAAGAAACACGGCCAGTATACTATATTATTATTGCCTTAAACTACTGGTCTACTGATTTCCAGTGCTGCGGGTTATATTACCTTTTTATTTTACCCTTCTGTCGGTGGATGGAATAACCTTATTTAAGGTAGAAATTAGAAGGTAGAAATTAGAAATTAGTAATTAGTAAAGTAGAAGGTAGAAATTAGTTCAAGTATTCTGTTGTTTTGTGTTGTGTTGTTGTTGTTGTGTGTGTCAATGTTTCTTAATTTATCAATATATTTTTTCAGCAACAACAGCCTGGTAATGTGGATGCCATTAATAGTAGACGCATTTGGGTCTGGAGTCCACGCTGAAGGGAAACAAGATTCTACAAGTCTATGTTCCATTATATCTAGCACGGAGGGAGGCAACAGTACCATACTTCACGTGAGGCCTTTTTAAACCACCCATAAGAATAATTGATGATTGGTTTATTGACGGCTATTAGGGGTTGAATATAGATGAAATTCTGAGTTCAATTTCAAGTAGGCGAATTTAGATTTTTTTAATTTTCTTTTTAATTTGCATCCCACATAAAGAGGTAGCATTAAGCAAGCTGTTTGACCAAGCTATTTGAGGAAATATAAACGTCATGTTATTTACCTGTTAGTTCCTAAAACCAATCCATATTTTTATCTTGCAGAGCTGTACTTCGTCAATAGAACTGAGCACTTTACTATCAGGTGTAGCTCATGGTATTATTTTCTCTGGCGTCACGGTCTGCGTGTCTAAATTGGCTTCTAAGAAGAAGTATTTGCTGATAACCTTCCTGCTGATCACGATGCTGTCGACCCTGGGTGCAGTCTTCAACGAGAATAACGTCGTCAGTCTCGTGCTGTTTGTTGGCATGCTGATGACTAATTTATGCATGGGAATCCTGTTTACTTACTACGTGGATATGTTCCCCACTTCTTACCGGTAGGGTTTTATTATGATTATACAAACTGGGAAAGTGGATCATTTGATGGTAATTATTAATAAATACGTACCCTGAACAGGAAAGAATGGGCGTGTTGCCAATTTTGTAGGGGAAATAGAGATCGGAAAGTAGGTAAGTATTTATTTCACGTGGATTTGTGAGATACATAATTGTCGAATTAATAGAATAAAAAATACGGTAGATTTTTTTAATTGCCGTTTCTTTGTATAAGGTTGGCTTGACCATTCAATTATTGTTTCAATGACGCGCAATGGTTTTTGGATATAAACCATTTTTAATATAAGTTGATTACCTATTTCTAAATAAGCAACTTACTGTTTCCTTTATTTTGTAATAAACTGACGTTTTTCCACAGTGGCATGGCTGCCTGTTTGGGGGTGATGGTGGCGAGACTAAGTGGCGTGGCGGGGGTCAATTTCTTAGGCTCCATGATTGTGACCCACTGTGCCATAACCTTCTACGCGTTTGGCGTTTATTTACTCAGTAAGTGATTTATTTTGAATCGTTAATATACGTTTAAAGACAATTTATGACTAAAAAGAAAATTTGACTGCCTCGGTGGCATAGTTGTATTGCATGTCCGGTACAATAGCGCTCTGAGGTCCTGGGTTCGAATCCCGGGTCGGGCAAAGTGATATTTGGGTTTTTCTGCTCAGTATCAGCCCGGAGTCTGGAATTTGTGCCCGATATGGCGATAGGCTCGCCCCTATCACATCATGGGACGGAACATACTTGGCGAAAAGTGGGTGCCCTAGTTGCGCCTCTGCATACCTTCGGGGATAAATGCGTGATGTTATGTATGTATGTATGTAAAAATTTACAACTTGGTTTATAAAGAAACGCATTTCTTCGTAAACTGATTAAGCCATAAAAGTTACTACTACTGTAAAAACTAAAATGTCAACTTTTACTTTTAGTCGAACAGGCAGTTTATAACAACAGAGTTTAGGGTACTCGTACATACATACACAAATACATACAACTGATGAATGAAAAGACTGAGGGTCGTTCATCTAAAATACAGCGCCTGCCCGTAAATTATAGCAAATCTACTTTAAATGTTATATTGCTATATATTTTTTTCAGGTGGTATAATAGTATCCTGTTTCCTGCCATGACACGTAAAAAGAACTCCATCAATTAAATTTGTTAGATAATATCATGTTAATTAGTTTATAAGTTTGTTACTTGTATTATATTACTTTTTGTTTATATTTCATTTTATTAACAGCGGTTTGCGCTATTTTATCACGGTTTTGATTTTTGATTATTCTGATGAGCTTAACCTTGCGTATCAAGTAAAAGTTAAGTAAGTACCTACTTAAGACAAATACGAACTAAATTAATCGTAAGAATTAAATTAATACATGCCTGGCTACTGTGAATATTTCACAAATAAAAACACTGTGATAACAAATTAATGAGATATAACCAGTAATCATTGGATAAAATAGTTTTTAGATCTTTATTTAAAATATAAAATATTAGAAAATAAAACTACAATAAACCTAAAATTTATTTAATATCACCAGTCGTATGTCAACTAATAAGCGGTAACTCCGCGCTCGCCTTGCCCTTCAGTCTATCATCGAAATTCCTCGCGGGATCTCTCCGTCTACTCCAGTCGCGTCTCAGGAGTGCCAGTGAGTACACTAGGAGGGCGAGGCTGAGCAGGGCCGATGCTATTTCTAAACCTAATAATATCTGAGGTCCCGTCACGTATAGCAGAGTTAGGGAGTTTTTTGTAGCTGCTGGCAGTTCAGGGAGCGTCTGAAAAAGAAGAGTATTCTTTAAAAGGTTGGTTAGTAAGTAAGTGTCCTTATTTTGAAATTATCTTTACCACTTATGAAGAGCGACAATATCAAAAGAGTCACGGATACATTGTTAGTCATAAAGGGCCTTATAAGGACTGGGGATAGGGAATGGTTGTTAAGACCTACGGAAACTCATGCAATAGCAAGGTATAATTTTATGTTAGTTTATTTTGTGACTTGTGACTTAGTGGTACTATTCCGAGCCATTCATGCTGCATCAATACAGCGTATCTTTATAAAATTTATAGCATACTCAAAGCTGGGAGTTGATTTAAGTGTGTGATCGATAGAGTATAGCCTCGTGCGTATAATAGCAATATCAGAAGCAAAATATGCAATGATCCTGTACTCACCAATTTTAAACTCACTTGCGGCAGCAGCATGTCTGAGAACTTGGCGAGGTCAGACATGTACCGTAGGTCACCTAGCAGCAGGTTTAGTTGGATGGATAGGGAGGTTTCCACTGTCAACCCGATTCGCTGCAAAATTAAAGTCATTGGATCGAATGGAAAGATCTTCAACTTTGAAACCGGTGAGATCCTAAATGCCCGTGTGTGTTATTTGTAAGTGCCAGTAAAAACGGTGGTTAATAAAACATGAGACACTGTATCACATGTGTTTCCTATATCTGGAACTAGATCCCCGAAGGCAAAGATAATCATATTAGGTAAGTGCCGGTTCGTAAGAATTTCTTTAGCTTCTCCTAAAGATTCCAGCCTAATGTCTTAGAAGCGGCTTGCGTCCTGCGTGTTCCTACGACATTTCCATAAGAACTATGTAAGCCAATATATCTTCTCACGCAAAGCCGATCCCTGTCAAGCGAGAAAAGAGCAGGAAATAACTTACAGGTTCTATCAGGATATAGCTGTCGTGTTTCTCCCTGTCAGGGTTTAATCCTTCGACACGTTTCTGGAATTCAGGATCTACATCCAATAAATGTGATTTTGTTAATGCTATTGGTAAACCTGGAACAATACAATTAGTAGTTAATTAAATATTTTATTCATTCAACCTAAAAATTAGTGAAATAAGACGATTATAAAACGACAACTAGTTTTTAATTAGAATTATATACGACGTTTTAAAAAAAAAACTTGTACAAAAATTACTTAATTTCTGCTAACATCATTAATAAAAGAAATCTTAAAACTCTTAAGGAATAATCTAGGATAATTTTCACACGAGCAGAAATAAAACAAGTATTATAAAAAACCAATAATAAGTATACAATAGAATTACGAGTCAAGTGTTTTTTCCCATTAAAATATTGGAATGAATAAACATTTAATATATGTTCCGTAGTTTGAAAATTCTAAGATGTAATAATAGCAAGGTAAGTAATTAGTTTGGGATGTATAATTTGATTTAGTTATGTATGTATGTAGGTGTTTATAGATGTATAATGTCTAATGAATAGTTTTTTTTTAATAATCTAATTCTATATTTAAGCAAGTTATCAGATTAATAATATCAGCCCTGTATTATATACTTGCCCACTGCTGAGCACGGGCCTCCTCTACTACTGAGAGCGATTAGGCCTTAGTCCACCTGGCCTAGTGCGGATTGGTAGACTTCACACACCTTCGAAATTCCTATAGAGAACTTCTCAGATGTGCAGGTTACCTCACGATGTTTTCCTTCACCGTTAAAGCGAACGATAAATTCACACAGAATACACACATGATTTTTTAGAAAAGTCAGAGGTGTGTGCCCTTGGGATTTGAACCTGCGGACATTCGTCTCGGCAGTCCGTTCCACACCCAACTAGGCTATCGCCGCTAAGTTATCAGATTGTCCTTTTTTAAAAACCATATTGTACTTGTAGCACTATTGTTACATCGATTCACATAAAAGTTATTGTGGTCGAACATCTTATAGCAATACAGTATGATGAGACCCCGCACGATGCGACAAAATCAGACGTCATGCGAACGAAAAATTTAAATAAGTCGGAAACTAAAATTATCTTATCTTCAAAACTACTCGCTTGATGGAAAAGGAACGGATGGAAAAGCTTTGACAGTTAATTAAAATGTAGAATACTTTGTAAAAATCTTATGGGGGTTAATGAATTTTGAATTAAAATTGGTTTGTTATTTAGACATAAGCCTAAATATTTACTTGAAACGGAGCTACGAACAAGGGAATCGAATACTAATTGATAGGACGGAGTACCACAATGCTCTTACAGAAAAGCATTCAACGAATGCCAGCTATATAAAACAAACCTAGTAAAGATAATATAGATAATACTAATTTGTACATGTGCATTTTGTCTCTCTTTTCTTCTTTGCATCATATTTTTTCTGTTTGGTACAATCAAGAGTAAATAAATAAATAAATAAAATTAATGTATTTGAAAGGAAATTTAAAAATTTCGTCCTTGATTAGAATAAAAATCCCCTATTTTCCTACTTATAAGGCCATCAAGGCTGCCCTTGGATTAGAACGCCTGTAATTGTAAAAAGCGGAAATACTTCCGTAGACGGAGCAGGGCCCCATAGTTATTCAATTTGACTAGTAAACAAACAGAATATTATAATAAAATTAAAAAGGAGCTTTTAAAAACTTTTGAATTCTCACATGTGCTTAGAAACATTTTTAACGACATCATTTAGATTTTAATCATAGTATAGAAGACATAAAGTGTAAGATTTTTCATATTACATGTCATTGGCTGTTTTAGCTGGCGAGAGTTCCTGATTTTTACAATTTGTAGGTACGATGCTTGAGATGTATAGGTTAAGAGGTTAGTGATCTTAAAAACCTTTTTTTTCTTAGCCTGTTCAAGAAATGTATACACATATCTATCCATTTAAAATTTATGTCATTTTATTGATTGATGTAATTCTTTTACTTGTCATGTAGCGGTATAAATTACTGACGACTATTATTATGTGTAATTTGCACGTCATCTATTGTATATAGTCTCATCATCAACGTTAGTCCCTTGATATCCTCTGATGAACAGGGGTTCCGCAGAGGATATTAAGGACTGATGTTTAATCCTTCCTTAAAGATTCCGCACTCTCTTCAAAAGAATGCACGCTCCTACACTGCGGGACATTTGCTGCGGCCTTAGGCACACAGTTCATTGATTATGACTCTTGTTTTATATTCACTTTTTATTAGGGCACGCGAATATATCCTTTCCTTCTATCACCCTAATTCCCTCCCAACTCTCCATACTATGTTCTCAGTAGTGTCCCACAACTCCCACCATTGTACTATACTGTATGTGCCATGTATCATGTAGTGGACTTCGCTCCCTCTTTCCGATGCCCAAATTAGTGGCATATCATACTTCTTTAGCCTCATAAGGCACAAAAATATGATGTATAGTCTATATAGGAATAATCTAAACAGAAATGGGATCTTGAAAGAAATTCGATTACATATTTTACCGCGCGAACAGAACCGGCATCAAACGCTGGTATCATAACTCACCATAAAACAACTTGAGAGGTCAAACACTCCTTGAGGGCACAACCCCTTGCTATCACATAACCGTGTGTTCTCAAACGTCTTGTTCGTCAAATGATACAAGAACGCATCGGGTCCCAATTCCATGCGCCTTCGTCCAACGTACTCCCATCCAAGGTTCTGCAAAGGCCTGTACGATAGATATTCACGGGCATCTCCGGAGTCATCTCTGCTGGAAATGCTGCACCTTCGTACGTGTCATTAAATTCGAGCTTTCTGGAAGAAGGTTTGCGGGGGTTAAGGCGATACATAAATTCCATTTAATATTCTTTAGCACTGGTGCAGTTACGTAGTTATTTGTCCTGGATGTTTCATCTGTTGACCCAGGAGCGAGCAGTGGTTCTTTAATAGTGATGACAGGGTCTCTACCACCATTGTGACGAAATACTCTGGGGTCTTTTTTATGCGCCGAAGAAGGCCACCGCGGGTTATGGATGGTTTATCAGTGTGGGGTATACTAAGGGTTAGGGACTCGGTCCAAGGTTCGCTTGAATGGGACTATACTCTGCATACCGCATTATCGGCTACTCATGAGATTTTGACTCTCATTATAGGTATCCCAAGATACAGGCATAGCCTAGTTTGGGGACCCTGACAATAATTGAATTGCTTAAACTCAGATATGCCAATTATTGTTCATGTACTTCGTAATGTTATTATTTCTGTGTTCTTTTTGTTGCAATAAAGTTAAGTTATTATTATTATTACTCTCGAGTGTTGAAATTTAGTCATAAAGCCGATGACACCAACTTAGCAGTTCCAATCACCTCACAATTCTGGTAGGGACATCGCGTTAGTCTCCGCGCTAAGAAGGACTTTTACCGGGTTAGGTGTGAAAATTGATTTGGGATTCATAAGTCAGTCAACAGTAGCTAAGTTTATCAAGTTAATCATAAAGATGTCTATTAAACTAACTACACGTCCACTAACTCGGTGGTATTGACTAGTTTCTTGCGTAACTTCTTCATCACTGATTTCACTTGGAACTTCTTCTTGTTGGTGATGTCCATCTCTATTTTGTAGTCTGCTGTGCTATCGTACAGCTGCAATTACAAATACTTTTACCTTAAGTGTGTTGGTTTCGAGCCCGTCTTTCGGTCACGCAACCTTTTTTATACAATGATTAATGACGAGTATTGCTTGCTCTCAGTACCGTAGGAATTAACTCTTTCTAAATTACAAAGCCTCTATTTCCACATCAATGAACAGGAAGCTCAGTTTCTGTGAATACTGAGCTTGCTACAATATCAATTTAGTTTTCGTACAATTTTTGTTTATATAACCCATTTAAATATAACATAACATACATAACATCACGCATTTTATCCCCGAAGGGGTATGCAGAAGGCGCAACTA
>NW_023594206.1:0-15621 GCF_014839805.1 Manduca sexta
CTCGCCCTTGTCTGTTATCTATAACACAAATGTGCAGGGACTGGATGTGACAGAAATATCGCTTTAACATGGTTTCTTTATGTGCTTTGTAAGGAATTTTGTTAGTTTAGACCCAACTGGATGCAAGGTCTAGAAATTTATGGGAGACCTATGTTTAGTAGTACACTTAGTATGACTTATGATGATAAAAATTATGATAAATTACCGTTTCACCTGATCAGTGATCTTCACCAATAAATACCTAATACTAAATAAATCATGATCTAATACTAAAAGAATCATGGATGCGTTGCCGGCGCTTTTGTTTTGTCTCTCGCGTAAATGTGGCAATAAGTATAAATATTTGTTTCTTATTCTGCTAACATACTTAGGTGACGCTCAAGAGTCCCTAAATGTGTTTATAAGTATCGTGGGTTCACAACAAAACAATACAAAATATTTCAAAACATAAATAAAAATCCCATTGCAATAATGTATTCAAAGATATTGAATAATTAAACCACACCTATCATAAAAAGTAGTGCCCAGAAACTTAAAAACACTTTTCGCCCAAGGTCTCGCGTCTCCGGGGTAACTACGAGCTGACTAATAATATATTTATCCTCGCGATATGCACGCTTGCACACTGCAGCTTTTTCGCCCTTGACAAGGAACAAGTGACGATTTTAAATTTTCTACCTACTTTAATTCACTGTCGCAATGAAGTAACACTCACCTCAGTTTCAAAGTGAAAGTAGAGCACAACTTTGATTAATACAATTTACGTTATTAATTTATTACTTTATTGATATTAGGGGTTATGCAGACGGCAAATACATATGGCATACTGGTATAAGGTGGGGGCCCTATTCCGACTACTGGAGCATATCCGTCTTGCATTTACGGACGTCCTAATCGAAGAACAAATTTGATAGCCGTGTAGGTAAAAGAGTAAAAAAATCTATTTACCTATAAGGAATTCAAAGCTGTGCTTTAATTAGAACGCCCGTAATAGCAAAAAGGAGGATTCGCCTCGTAGACGAAGCTAGGGCGCTTTTACTATAAATATATAGTATGTATCGTATTTACCGTGTTAAGCGCTTCATCAGCGCGTACAAATAACGTCGTCTTTGAAGGGTCTAAAGTGTACAAGTGTTTTTAGGTATATTTTTGCATCCATATTCATTGTAGCCAGTGTAACTACTGAACATATTAATACGTAACATCTCATGTCTCAGGATGGCGAGCGCAGTGGAATATCAAACAATACTGTGTAATTCAAGGTTTTGGATGGTGTTTCTACTGTTTATGGGCGATCGTATTGCTTACCATCAGGCGATCGGCAAGCTCGTATTATTAACCAAAGCAATAAAAAAAATGGCTATACCTAAGGTTTCTCGATATTTATATTCGTACGTGCTGTTGATAAATTATTGACCTATCGCTGCTAATGCAATACGCGTCTTATTAATTGAGATGAAAGCTAATATACACTTAGGTTTCTACTATCATTGCGCATTTGTGAATCTGTTATTCTCTTACCAATGAATATTGAGTATAAAGGTCTAGAAAAAAAATTAATAAAAAATCAATCTCAAACAGGTTTATTACTGTACTAGCTTTTGCTCGCGAAAATTGATGTAAAATAAATTGAATGGATAAAATAGAGCCTATATTTTAAGTTAGACTTCTAGCAACACCTCCGTGAGACCTGTATTCAGCTACATTGTTTGATCCGTGCACAAACATACAGAAATACAGACAAAAATTATTATTATATACTGTTGTTTTGGCGTCTGTTGCTCTAATAAAACCCCATATTAATCTATAAATAAATAATAAGAAAAAAACAATATCTAGAATTTACAGACAGAGCCCTATTATAAATATATTATAAGTGCCCATTTATACATATTTTGAACTTGTAATCTATAAAAGTCTCTTCCCACTGGTCTAAAACAATTAAATAATTAATTTTAATAAGTCTAGACATATACATATTGAAACAAAAAGTAACGCGATTACAATTTAAATGTCCCGTAGACCTTCAACTAAATAAATTATTCCAACATGAGTCAGTTCCAGTAAAGACTCATTGTTCGACTTCGGTTAAGGTCCCGTTTGTTGGTGCTTTTAGTTATGCATGGGCCGCAGTCCCAGACCTTCGTTAATTATGACGTCGCTCTCTCCACTCCAAAATTGGATATTTACGTTTTGAATAGAATATTTCGTATTACTTTACGTTGTATTGGGCGGGAATTTTGTTTGGGTGCAATTAGTGGAAAATAATTTCGGTTAGTGAGGGTTTTTAGTTTAGTTCGTGGTGTATTTGTTTCGTTATTTAAATTTTAATGGTGGTGTAATTAAATCGATATAAATATTTCATTGTATATATTTGGAATACAATTTTCGTGCTTAACTTTTTTCATACAGTCGTATAAAGATCGTTAGAAATAGTACCTAACAACCTTAAATTAGTAAAAATTGTATATCTATATGTTTATCTATTATAACTTACTCTGCTTTTACGGAAATAAAACAGAGTAGACTTTGTACAGCCGATTTTTCTTTTAATAATAGAACTTAACTCTTGTTTTAGGTTCGTGTCATAACCACATAACAAAGTTAAACTGCCTATTATTTGGTGCTTCAGCAGAACGCTGCGTTAACTGTTTTTTTTTTTAAGGTGGTTATTCAAAAATTATGATATATAGAAAACATAATATATATCACATTACTATAATATGAAATCTTTACTGTAGTTGTTTAAAACTTTTTGTAATGCAGATATTGTTTAATTTCATAATAAAAATTATTATAGTAAATGATTCCGTGCTTGTTCTCCGAATGTACATTTTATTTTCATTTGCAACCAATACTAATAGAAAGACTAATTAATAAACAACGTTGATCGTTTAAAATTTCCAAATAACATCTTAAAATGTATTTTTACAGGAAATATTAGTAAATCTTTACATATTCTCTCCGGTGACTCGTGTGTCGTAAATGTATAGAAGGAATGCTCAAGGCCGTTTGCTGGGATGATGGCCTTAAGACATTGTTTGTTAACAAGGCACTAGGGAACACCTGAGGACACCTCGCCCCTCCCCTCGGTCTCCACACCGAATGCACGCCCATGAATGGGGGACATTTGTCAATGAAAATGAAAAAATGTGTATATGTACCTCATGGTTGTAAGTTTACATTGCGGCCTATAAGGGACTGGCAACATTTCCCTTCCTTGTCCGCTCCGACCATCCTTAGATGGTCCCTTCTTCCTCGACACTTACTTCCTGATTTTCTTCTTCCTACATTCCTCCAGGACCCTGCAGCCGCTAAGCCGGGGGAAACTGGTATCCTGTTCGCAAGTTTCTCTCGATGTTGTCTGCGGGGTCTGCATCCAAAAAAGAAAAAAAAAACACCTGGGGATATCATCTCAAATCTCAAGCTACCTTTGCTATTACTATATAAACCATTGCCGAATTCGTTTGCGAATTTCTAAGTTGAAATATATTGCGGTGTAAAATATATAAGGCAAAGATTCTTTACCCTTTTGGCCTGGTGCCTAAAGTGTGAAGTAAGTTTTAAAAGTGCTTACTGCTTTTCCCCAAGAGATCTTGTTGGTTAGTCGTCTTACTTCTAATTTTATACGGACAATGTTAATTAAATTAACAAATATTTGATAACGTAAATTTACGTGGAAAACAATAACATAGTTACTATCATAGACTAGTTGACACGACAGACGTTGTCCCATCTTAACTATGAATTTGCAGCGCGCATTCTGTCAATTGTTAAATATAACTTTTCTTAAATTTTCTAATGTTCCGCTCAACTTCCTTATTTTTTCTTTCATAACATCCTTCTCCTAACAATAATAAACACAGCAAAAAATGTGAAATCGGTCCAGCCGTTCACGCGTGATGACGTGACCAAGGGAAATAGGGATTCATTTTTATATATATAGATTAAACTATAACAATCCCTAGATATATCATTAACGAGACTTATTCACGAAATAAAAAAAATTATATTAATAAATTTCTACATACTTGTCAATTTATCAATATTGTACACATACATGCCTTATATCCCCGAAGGTGTAGGCAGAGGAGCAACTGGTGTACAAGTTTTCCGCCGTGTGTATTCCGTCCCATCATGTGATAAGGGTCGAGCCTATCGCCATATTGGGCACAAATTCTGGTCTCTAGGCTGGTACTGAGTAGAAAAAACCAACATCACTGCCCAACCCATGAATCGAACCCGAGATCTCAGCACTGTAGTCGTACCGTAATACACCCACGTCACCGTGGCAATCTACATTGTATAAATAATTGACATATCTGAACAAAAGATTCATTTCAAAAGACGGTAAGCTTGTTTTCCATCTTATATTTTCCTTCAATGAATGTTATAAGAATCGTTTCTTTGACCTAATTAGCCGTTTTCCTGGTTTACGAATACAAATAAAATTTCAAAATAAATGTAAAGCTCAATTGTAATTATTGTTTAGGTTTGATTTAAAGTTCGGACAATGACACGCTTGCATATTTATTGGATAAATCATGTAATAAGTTCGATATCATATTATGAGATGCAGCAGCTCGGCGAGCAGTGGGTTATTTAGCCACACATGAATCCCCTTACCCAAAGCAAGAGTTTATTTATTTAAATTTACATAATTATTATTTCTTATATAATATTATCTATAATATCTATTGATCGCAATGCATAAAAGTCCTTACTTTCTTTACTTGATTTTCTGCTCACAATAATTATAACTTCGAAATGTCCCGTGGAGAACGTAGTGGGGCATATATTATTTATTGTGTAAATTTAAATTATGTATTCTGTACCCATGTTTGTGTTTCTTTAAATAAAAATAAAAAGACTTGGTTTTAATTTTTTTTTATTTCACCCTAAACCGGTTAAAAGACATGAAGTATACAACTATCTTGAATATATTTAATTCTAACATATCTGCCCCTACCGCGGAATGAGGGATGTGAATTACCAGTCAGAATTCAAGTTGAATTAAAACCCGTATGTGGATTCACAGAGGGCGCCGCAAACATTCCGCAGCACTCGTGCCGCACTCTCTTGCCCAATGCCGGTTACTGGCACCCTAAAGATTTCCTAGATCAAAAATGTAAGAGAAATTTTAGTTCGTGTTTTGTGGCGTGGATACATATTTTGGTTAATGGTTTAATTTTTTATTTATGTGTGTACTTTACTGTAGGCAAACAATTTGATTTAGATGAAAATGTTCGTGGTATAAGTCTAGTTAAACATATACAATGGAAATAAATGAATTAAATACTGAATATATTTTTGGTCTTTAAAACAAATACGTACGACAGAAAGACCATTACAAAGAACGGACAGCCAAAACAATTCAATCCTTAATATATCTAGTAACATTTCGTACAAATCTTTATATCCGTTATTTCACAGATAGTACGAGAAAACGTCGATTTACGTAAACTTTACTGCACGTTCAAGATTTAACTGCACATTCAAGGAAATTTATAGTAATCTACAGTATAATAAAACTTGAATCAATACATTACTATATGTAGAGATACCAGAGTTCCCCCTTGCGGATCCGCCACCGCGAAAGTTTTTCCGGATTAAAAGTCCCAGCGTACATTAGTCGAGATAAAAGAAGCCTGGATATTAATCCAAGATTTAATCGATTTGAGTGCTAGATTCCATTCGAATTTAATAGCGGTTTATTTATTAATCGATAACAAATATACAAACATATTCACGAACATTGAACATTAATGCAAGTATATTAGAAAGGAAATTTGTTAATATAAATAAGCAACAATGTTTGTTGTATGTTCCATCTGCTGAAGTGCAGTATTGTGATACGAAAAGTGATTTTAAAATTCAATGTTGTTTGCGAAGTTACATCGCTTACAACTTGAATTTTTAGTACGTTGCAATGCGTGGTCTATTGAAATTAGCTTTTATATGAACACCGCATTAAACCTATGCTACAATGTTTAGTGTGCTGTCTAAGTAAGATATCGATCAATATATTCATGATACAGTCCCTTAGTGTGTTAAAAAATACGATTCTCAAGTCTTGATTTTGTTGTTTGTGATTGATTGTAAAACCGTCACGTGTTAGTCTCTCAACCAAACCCAATAAAACGGCACGAAGTCGTGTCGATTTTTTTTATCACATTCAAAGTACACAGATCTGTTTAATTGCTCCTTTCAGTCCCAAAGGAACTTAATAAGACTAGAACGAATTCGTATTAAGTACATGATTACCCAACGTGTATCCAAATCCTAATCCCCAAACACGAGTCATTCAGATATAATGACATGTTTTTCATCACGAGTACCAGAAGTAGGGGTCTAGCATCTTTAGGCCGTCAGCAAAACTTAAGCAAAAACCAACACACAAGACAACGTTATAAAATTGTTTATTTTCGTTGAACGCCGTCCAGAAAATTAAACTATTATGTAAAGCCGTGAAAACAGCCGAAAGCCCGCAAAGAAGTTTGATACCTACGTGACTTTGCAACTTTAGAGCGGGCATTTTATATCGTGCTAGTTGGCCCTCTCATGAGAGTGTGTTGTTTCTTGGTTACATCTAGTTTTCCATTGTCTATTCGTAGACTATTGTTACTGAGTACAACATTTAATAAACGTAAATGAGAAAACTTAGACGCGTTCCGCGAGATCCGTTGCAATAGTTATAATGAATTTTAAATGTTGTACGTGGAGTTAATTTATAAATTAATAGTTTGTGCCAGGTGTGAAGTATGAAGTGGACTGTATAATCTGCTGTTTACTTTTTAATGTCATCTGCGTAGATATTAAGGCAACTAATTGTGTTTGATTTGATTTGAAACGTTCTGACGTCGACGTTGACTTCAATGGATTTAAAACGTTACGATTGAAGGGTTAAAATGTTAATTTATACTTTAGTTTCCAATTCCTTTTTCCGTTCTTATATTTATTTGAATTGACTGTTCATTTATTCATTAGTGTTCAGTTTTTTCTACAATCCACTCATCATTTATGTTACTTCAAATTCAATAGGGTACCGGACTCATTTTTGTTCTTTACTATTATCAAATATTTACATTATATAAATTATAACACAGGAGGAATTATTGAAATCCGGTAAAAAATCAACAAGTTATAAGAGTTTCAATTTCGGTAGAAGGGGTAATTAACAAAAAACAGAAAAGAGACGAAATACCCACATGTGACGTCATCGGGAATTACGACGCGTGCAAAAGAAAGAGATGAAGCGATATCGCCACATCGCGCCCACTTCGGCACCTTACAATACTTTAAATATGAATTACTCGCTCATTTTTTAACCAATTTTTATGCAGTTTTCGCAGTAGTGCTTCTTTTTCGTATTATTAACCATTACATATAGAATAATGTACAAAATCAAGCATAGGCCGGTGCCCTATAAAAATCCTATTGTATACACATTTGCACTCCGAGATTTTCAGTGTACACCTCTATTTAAAAAGGCAAGGTATCGCACAACAGGTACCAAAGAATATGTACATGACACCCGTCTCCAGGGAAATGTTGCACAATTTCATAAACCTGAACAATGCAAACAGGAAATGTCTACAGCGATTTTATATAGCTAAGGCCAAAATATTCACATGTGTACAGGCAGACAGTGATCGATTGGAAGTACAGGTTCTGTGATTAAAATGTATGTCTGATAATGGAGTACACATTGTAGTATATTTCAGCTTTCCTCATCTATCTTTACTGTGCAAATTTGAATAAGACCTCGTGATGGTCCAAATTTTATGTTAGCATGATGTTTTAAGAACAAAAATCGTGTAACAACATATTGTCACGCCACTGTGAATTAAATTCATTATTTATTTATAAGCGTTTTAAGTGTTAGGTAAACGTAAAAAAATATATATATTAATTAAATATAATTTATAATGATCAGTCATTCAGTGAATAGTTTGCAAATATTGTTTCGTAACAATATTTGCAAATTGATTACCTTGGGAGTAATGAAGTTATCAAAATTGAGATTACAAACGCCGTTGTAGATGCAACTGATTTATTTGGCACTGAACGCTTCCTTATAACAGATGGGGACAAGACTAAGTAAGATACTTTGTGGTAAGCTTTATCACCTTCGCCCACAATGACTCAAGAAAACGTTTCTCAGATCACCCTTGTCATTGAACCATTTACCTTCAAAGTTCGACCAGTTACTTTATATAGACCATTATAAAAAATCTGTAGTATGACGCTACGTTTTTAAAAGTTGCCCTTAAATAAAGCACACTATCCCGCCTCTGTGTCGCCTGGACATCTCTTTGGCACGGCGGTTGCTTTCACTAACAACTACGAAGTAAAACAGATATAAAAGCGAGGTATTCAAGTGAAAATGTATTTTAGAGGAATATTTGCAGTCTATTTTATTTATGACAAACAAAAGACCTCGGTGCGATATCACCGCGGGACAAATGTTTGTCCTCAACAAATACTCGGTCAAGTGAAACAGAATTTCATGTGGCCGGGATTTTAAAAACAAATCTTTAAGTCTTTGTGATTATCGTCGTGATGTTTAGGTTGCCTTTGCCTGCTTCAGATACCTCAGATGATAGTCAAGTAATATAATTGGATCGGTTTGTAGGGTTTTAAAATATACTTTCGTGGTTATTAATTTAATATTCCTTCTTTGTTATATGTTATATCTTGAGTTCTGTAACAACGCCATCTACAAGCCGATTATTAAAATGCATCGCCTCACATCTGTACAATTAAATGACAGGCATACAGGTATATGTCACGACAATACGAAAAATGGATTCTGACATTTCTTGACTGATATTAAGAAAATATTTCATAATGTGTTTCTACGTACCACAGTATTTATATTATATCCGTCGCATATTGTTTACTGGCGGTTGTGTCTTTATATTGTTACTGACGAATTCCAGTCACTGTCTACGAAATTTTGATACACCACAAAATTGTATTAAGTCATTGAACATTTTACGATACTTACATCTATCGTCTGGTTTTGTTTGCTTTCGTGAGCTTGTAATCTTTGTTAATAATATTTTGTTTTACTTTAACCGATAAATAAAATAGCAGAAAGTTGGTAATAATTCTTGTCTCACCGTGATAGGAGAGGGGTGTAATAAAAAAAATACGTGAAAAGTGAGTGAACATCTATGAAAGCGGACGTACGGAGCAATATGGTCGTGAAATTACGAACAGGCTCCTTAAATAAAGATTAAAAAACAAACTAGCACCGATATCAGAATGTAGATAAATATTTGTATTAAATCATCCTTGTTTCAAAGCCGATAGTTCCTTATATGCATAAAAATCTCAGGATACCCTTTGAATATATATTATTTCGTACATATGATTAATTAAGTTAATATAATGTAGTAGACCGATTCCTCGATTTGTATAGATTTTTTTCATCCTATGAAAATATAATTTTGTCTCTTTGTTCTAGAAAGTTATATCGCGCAAGCAAAGTCGGGGACAAAAGCTACTAGCTAGCTACTATATTTTACCACTTACTATTTCAATAATTAGCTAAATCAAAACTATCATTGGGAAAGCGAGCATCAGCCAAGAGAACATCGATATTGTTCGATTTCAATATCACAACAATGCTGTTCACAAAGCATTTGACTTTCCCAACCAACGGGTACCGGGAACTAACTTATCGAGTCTTGTTCATTAATTTTTAGAGTGCAAGTATTTACGCTCACTTTGATGTATTGAATTGCTCATTGCTTTTCTGTCTCCTCCTTTTAAGGCCTTTATATTGAAAGGCATTTAAGTTCTTCAAATGCATTCATAATGAAAGACCGCCAAAATTTTGGTGTTTGTCGAAGAATTTCTTTTGAGTCAATTTCTATTATATTTTTGTCTAATACATTGCACTTTCCATCAGATTCTGTATAAAGTCCAAATATAATTAAGTTAACATTAAGTTATAAGGGGAATGATGAATTTACTTTTACACTGTTAAAACGGACATGATCATTTGATTGATTTATTTGTAGGGTAGGACGGGGCTTAAAGGTCCGCGGGTAAAAAGGTCCACCACAAATATCTCAAAAACAAATGACGTATCGTTGTTGCTAATGACACAAGTGTAAAGATGCGGGCGCGGGGGGAGGAACGCGCTATTGCTGGCAGCCGGGCGACGTCGCTTGCGGGAGATACACGGTCGCGTGTCCAAATTTTGACGTAAGTATTTTTTTTCGTTTTGAATATTTTTGGTTTCAAGGATTGTTTTTAAGTTAACGATGCCTGGAAATAGTTTTTATTATACGTTATTTAATTGTATTTAAATGTTTATAGTCATTTTTAAGTTAGACTGAATGTTTTTTGTATAACCTCTATAAATACTCACACGCGGTTAGTAAAAGTTCCGGTTGGACCTTCATTTCAAATTGGTTATACACATCATTTACAAATTGGTTATAAAATCTTTCTTATTTGTTTTAGTATGCGGAACGATAAAAGAAAAACAGACCGTGGCACAAAATCTGTGGAATTGATGCAACGTGCAGCAAATTTAGTTCTACGTATGTTGTTTTATAAGAGTTTAAATAACTATGTTTAATATTCTAAAATTTTAAGTGCTGATTTGTTTAATTTTGTTCTTCAACTGAGACTGAATATTAATTAAAGTGTTAAGATAGTTAGAATTGATAAATAAGACTTTATATTTTCCAAAAATATATTGTTATTTGATTAAGACTGATTAAATTTAACTATACTTCAATAAAGAGATTATATTTTTTGTAATAATGATAACCTCATGTGTTATTTTTTGTTTTTTTTGAAAAAACAAATATACTTTTGATTTACATTAAATTATATGTAGTTATTATTTCATTAAACCCTTTAAAATTAAGAACGTAATATTGGACCTTTTTGCCTCCTCGCTGTCCCTTTTTACCCCTACTATGGGGCAAAAAGAGACAGATGACAATGTCTAGAAAAACAGTAAAAATGTTTGTTTCATATGTGTTGTTTGTTTTGTTGTAGTAGGTTTGATTTTCACAATGTAATTGCTAGAAGTGAAATTGGACCTTTTGCCCGCCCTACCCTACGTATTTCCAAAAACCCAGCGTATTTCGAAAAGTTACTACGTATTACTATATTAACAATGCAGAATGTGTGAAAACCCCAAGTGGTCGCTGCCTTCTACGTAAGATTAGATATCAGTCCTCACATATGCTCGAAGTGTTCCTTCTGCTACTGATAACTCAAGCATTCATTAAGGCAAGCGATGATTTTAATTGTGCTCACTTTAAAGGTCCATCTACGCATTACGAGGTATCCGAATATACTAACAAGCACATAGCTAGTATACATACAAGTGTATATAGTAACAGACAATTTCAATTAAAGTTTTCATCCAGACTATCTTTAATCACTTTAGCTAGCCACTGTTACGTTCATCCTAAACGGTATATTATTTACATAAAGTATTATCTTACCTCAGCTTTATTTAGAACGTGGCATTTTTTACCTATTTTGTAATATCACAGCGTCTGTTAAACGTAATCCAATGTTTTTTAACGCAATAACCGTGGGCGTTGCTCACTACAGCAATGGAGATTAAACTTATTTTGCTTCTGTTCTGTTTTGTACTTTTATGGATATTTGCTCTGACAGTTGTTTATGTTCCCGATACCCATTAGTATCGAGACCCTGTTATTGTTCTCTTGTATATTTTTCCAATAAGCCTTTGTTTGGATTCCGATGGCTTTCATAGCTTTATTAGTGTACTATATCAAAAGTTTTATATTATTTTAAATTGATTCTAATTTACTCTAAGGTGCATAGTTCTAGATACCTCAAATCAAACTGTGAGAATAGATAGAATATAAAAATAATGTTATTTAGAGATGGAAATATCTGTGCAGAAATGAATCTCTTCAGAATAACCTGTGACGCTGTCGTCAGCTTTTATCTGTATTGGAGCGATTAATTTTAGACAGACAAAAGTAGTAACATTCATGAATTCATCTGAGGATTCAATTTTATATTCGTGCGATAAGTTGAAACGAAAATATCATTTCATCGTGCATTATTGTATTCATTAAAAGTTTTACTATCGGGAATGATGTTTGTTTTAATTTATTATTCATAACTAGTCAGTTCATTCGTGCGTCAACTATACATATTTAATGGAATTTAATCAATGATCAAAATATGGTTTTGATTGAATTTTTTATTAACAACTCTTATTTGTTTTGTTATCTCATGTTGTGTTTTACTATTGTAAAACCATACCATTTTTATATGGATGTTATTTAAGTTTCAGCATTATCCATGAGTTTACTAAAGTCCAAAAAACCCGCTTTAATTTTCTTGACTAAAGGCATCATCTCACTAAAGATGTTCAGTGATCAACTAATTTACTTAGACTCGCGCCTTATGACATCACGCTTAAAACGGAACACACATGGCGGATAATGAGTGTCTTGGTTGCACCTCTGCCTACCGCTTCGGAGCTAAAGGCGTCATGTATGTTGTATCAACTTTAATTAGCCTAAACCATTGCGATTATGAATAATGAAGCTAAAACACTTCCATCAACTTCGTAACAGTAGCTCATATAATCAAATGAACTATTGCAGTTTATAACGTCCGAATTTAATTAAATTTATTAACACATCAAGTTGAATTATGATTCCCGCTCGGCGACCTTGGTCATAAACGAAAGCCTTGAAAGCTACCACGTGAATAACTTTGATCTGTTTCTCCTTTGTTAAAACTACTAGGAATATAGTTGCGGAAATCAATTGACATGGATTAACCGATTCGTAGATATCAAAAATGTGTTCGCCGCAAACAAAAAAGATCTTTTAGTGCTATCAGGAAAATATTCTTGAAGACAAGGTAGTGGAAAAAGAGCTTCAGCTTACGACGGACACGACTAATGTCAAAATAAGGATATTGTGGAACCACAAAAAACTTTGTCAATAAGCCTGAGGCATCCCAAGATAATATATGTATATTTAGCGGATTAGACGAAGGTACTTCCTATTGGCACTTATTTTATATAATGCCTGACTGCCTCAGTACCATACTTGTAATGCGTACGCGATACGAGTACGAGTTCGAATCCCGGGTCAGGCCAAAAATAATTGAGACTGTATTTTCCACCTAAAACATTAGTTAATCGCAAGACACTTTAAGAGGCACGGAGTACCCCCATACAATATGCCGTCGATCTTGCCCTTGATCTCTCCGGTCATGTTGCCAGTTGTGTTGTTGTCAGATTGTGGGTTCACCACACTATAGGAGTAAAGGACAGAGTGCACTTGTACAGTATAATATCTCCTGCGTACCTAGCTGATCTTTGTTGAGATTGGCCGCCGTTTCCAAAATTTGGCTATGAGGGATTCAGAAAAAGAACGAGCTCTTTCGTATTTTTTTTCGAATGCCTAAGGAAATCAGACGCTACGACTCAGTAGAACAGTTGTGGAATCACAATCTCCTTTACCTGGCAGCCTAAAAACATTAAACCGACTCCAGGACTCGAAACCAGAGTAAACAAATAATATGTTACCATGTGATAGGAAAGTATTTTTGTTAGAATGCTTGAAGTTCTACGCATATGGTTGATAAGTAGTTGGATTTATTATTAGCGTAGTATCTTGTTAGCTCTAGTGTAAACCTCATTGGATTGATAGATTATTGTGTAACTCTTGTATTTCTATGTAATAAAAAATATATTTGTAATTAACAGTGTAAGTTGTTTTTAAATCGTACTATTCACAATAAATAAATGAATAATTACGACCTACCTATCTAAAGGTAAACATACATAAGATTGTGTCCACTTCCCCTTTCGCATCGGCCAAATTGACCCCATAATGCAGTCTAGTACATTGCATCGTTTCACTTTGACTTGCCCGCATCCCATTACGAGTTCAACTTGCTTCTGTGCGACTCGATCCTTCCTCGAGAAAATTAATACCATAATCTAACATGACATCAGATATCGCTTCCATTAAGTAAAATAGGTATTTTGCAGCATATTTAGTAACGTAAAATATAAAGGACCCAACTCTAATGAGGCAAGGCCGATGTTTAGCCCAGAATGTCAGTAAGCTCCTGTAGAAAATTTACATACATACACACAAACAAATCACGCCCTTGTCTCTGAAGGGGTAGGCAGAGCTACAACCAAGGAACTCACGTTTCGCTTGTTTTCCGTCTTATGGCCCGACAGCTGGCCAGCCTGCCATATCAGGCATAAATTCTAAACTCCAGGTTAATACTAAACGGAAAATTCAATATCCCATTTCCGGACTTGGGATTCGAACCTAGGGCCTCACAGCGATGTCACACTGCGCATGAAATACATTACTGAGCCAAAAATACCGATCTTATAAAATTTAGAGCATCAAATGCATAGAAAAGTTAAGGACTACGAATCCTATTTCTTTATCACACTTTGTAGATAAATTACTTAGCATGTTTATCTTTAGGCAAAATAAATGGCTTCAGTTCGGGAGAACTCGCGAACGGATTAATAAAAGTGAAGTATTTGCAAAACGTACCTGTACAAGATTGCACAGTTTTTGCCGCCCGTGACTCAGGCAAATTTATGGCAAAAGTCAAGGTAGTAATCCGTATTCATGACTAGTTTTTTAAACTATCTTAATTAAAACTTTTACTCATCAATTACCTTCATGAAACGATGAATATATTTAAAATAGTTTTATTGACAAAATATATACAGGTATGGTATACATATATAACGTAATAAACTAGACATAATGGAGTATTTTAAAAATAAACTAATTAAACGCAACCTAAGGTATAATAAAACTACGCCAGCCCTTTTATAACTAAAAATCTTCAACATTGCTATTGATTCATTTAAAATTCAAGTAAATGAGTATCACCGTAGGATCGAAATCTTCGAAATAAATCTTCCTTACATATTCACGAACATTTCAAATACAATCTTCTATTTATTTTCCGACAGCAGTAAAAACATCTTTGTAATAATTATTATATCGCCCCACAGGAACTGACACTAAGCTGATTCTGACAAAGATATACTCCCACTTGTGCGGCACTCGGGAAATATAACATAGTCAAATATTACATTCGGTATAAATAATAAAAAGGTGAGAAATGGCTAGCTTTCATCATGTTCGGAGTTTTACGAAGTTATATGAAGACTAATTAACTCGGAGTGCTCGTAATTTATTTAAATATCAGCGGAAAGGAAAGGACAAAATGTTGAAAGGAAATATCATTGTGCTGCTTTATAACATCGACATAACAGTTCTGTTTTCTTTATTCTTTTCAAATTTAAGAGAATGTTTCATGTTTTTCCCGTTTATAATTAAATGTAGATTGAAACTAAATCTCCGCCCTGTTGTGCAAGAATATTTATGAACGAATTACTAATACAGAGAATTTTACGTGATACACATAAAATATTACTGAAACATTTTATATTTTCTTGTGTACGGAGTTTCGTGTTATTAAAATCATGTAAACCATGAACACTAAATTAATAGTAAGAGAGACCATTATAATATGCAATAAAAAGTCTGATTCATAACCCAGCATTGCCATTGAATACATCGCAATGGCCGCCTACTAAAA
>NW_023594207.1:0-15587 GCF_014839805.1 Manduca sexta
GCAAAAAAAATTTTCAGAGGTATCCGGGAATAACCCATATTTCGCCTAAATATCCGGGATTTTTGACGTGTTTTTCCGGCGTCGGCAATTCAGGTGATGGCAGCCCTAGAACTGTGTCGACGTGCGTCGTCTCGTGCCGCGTTCTTTAAAACCACGAGTTTAAAGCTCGAACGTCTATCATCAATTTAACATCTTACGTTCCTTAAAAATAAGTATACACATTCTTGATATTAACACGTCGTGTAAAAGTGCTGATGTATTTAACAGAATGAACAAAAGAGGCAGCTAATATTTCTCATGTACTTGTATATTAAAAAAAATGGTCCAATTGGGACAGTTTTGAGTTTACAAATTGCGCGTTGTGCCATATCTCTTTATTATATAGTATGTCATTGGTGGGTCACCTGATGATTAGTGAAAATACTCGAACAATACTCTATTTAAAAAACACTTAATTTACTGTAGGGCTCAGTGGGATGCCTTTGCCGTGGCCATTTAAAACATATCTTGTTCATGGGCACAATTATGTCGGCTTACCAGAATTCATGACCCGTTTGAAAGATGCTATGTATTTACAATACACACAATTAATCTATAAGTGTATATTAGAGATGATGGAAATGACAAAGTTTGTTATAAAATATCTAATAATCTCTCTTCAATTAGCAACTTATTCCGCTAAGACTATCTCGAACGTCCAGATGAAATAACTGCAGCCCCTAAGCTAATTGAAAAGTGGTTTCATTCTCGAGATCTCATTTCCTATGCACGCATTGAGTTCACATCTTGATTATTTACACGGTTAGTTTGCTTTCATCCAATCATCTTTTTCTGTCATGTTTGAATGAAATAATATTTTTATTATTATATTTCCTGGTTAATAAGGGAAAATTAAAGACTGATTTTTTGATGAAGGAATAAAAATACGCTTTTTGTGGATTGGATTTATGCTCTTATTATAGCAATAGTCATTGATATATGTATTTATTTAACGTTTAACGTTTACGTTTCTCATCTCTGCATCACCTAAAGGTTGATTTAGGGAATGCCTCAGGCATTGAGTTGACCTGTATATTTCTATTATATAAATAAACTAGCGACCCGCCCCGGCTTCGCACGGGTGCAATGCTGATACTAAATTCACTACAGAAAAACTGTGAACGTTGTATATAAAAACATAGCGGCCCGCTCTGGCTTCGCACGGGTATAACATAACAAAATAACAGTATTTCTCCACTATTTAATGGATGTTAATATACATATAAACCTTCCTCTTGAATCACTCTATCTATTAAAAAAAACCGCATCAAAATTTGTTGCGTAGTTTTAAAGATTTAATCATACAAAGGGACATAGGGACAGAGAAAGCGACTTTGTTTTATACTATGTAGTGATAAATAACACTCGTTCTCAATGAACAAAGTACTGCACTGCATTGCGCTTCCCAACCAGAGATATTATTGTAAGGTAACATAATGTAGATTAATTACTGCGACAACAATGTTCTTCAGACAGGAACACAATAGTTCACGAGCATCGAGATTCAAAGAACATAATACCATAAGAAGATACAATGGTAGTTAGAATAATACTTATCTACATATTCAGAGATAGTGATAGCCTAGTTGGTAACGGAACGGACTGCCGAGACGAATTTCCGCAGGTTCAGACCCTAAGGGAACGCACCTCTGACTTTCTAAAGTTATGTGAGTAGACTGTGAATTATCGCTTGCTTTAACGGTGAAGCAAAACATCGCGAGGAAACCATACCTGAGAAGTTGTCTATAAGAATTTTGAGGGTATGCCAATCTGCACAAAGCCACTGATGAATTGGTCATCCGAAATGTCATAATTCATAGTTAAGAATCACATAATAACAAAAAACATTATAATATAGAAAATCCCAGATAAAATGCGTAAACTAGTTTTATTTCGAAATCCAAAAGTGACACCAATTATCCTAAAAATAAGAGTAAAAACAAAACAGTAAATCAATGTGTCCTTGAAAACTTAGCCAGTTGTTCCATACTTGTTATATGACCGACTTACCCTCCGATTAATATAAAAAGGACTTGACCTTCTTGGCGTCGATCGTTTTATTTTCTCCATTGCGTGTTA
This sequence comes from Manduca sexta, assembly GCF_014839805.1. NCBI lineage: Eukaryota > Metazoa > Arthropoda > Insecta > Lepidoptera > Sphingidae > Manduca > Manduca sexta. The sequence continues at coordinate 2,119 of NW_023594207.1, forward strand.
TTAAGGATTGTTACTATAAATATTCTGAAGTTCATAACGCCTGGCATCAAGTGGAGATATTTTCTCTACTTTATAGAACAAAGCGACTACTGCACATGATTGTAAGTCCTTTACTAGTCGACATAATTATGTCTGTTTGTAACCGGATATACACAGGCTGATTCCGGAACGCGACTTACATAGACCGCCATAGCGGATTTTCCAGTACGGACGCTATTGCTAACATCCAAATAATTTCGCATACTTGCGTCATTATATATAATTTTTTTTTATACAATAACATCAAAGTGACCCTCCTCTGCACCTGATGATAAGTGGAGTCCAAAAGAATATCGACTGACGATAGATGGTTATATCTCGACAGTCGACATAATAGGTACCGGACTAATTTTTGTTCTTTACTGTTATCAAATATTTACATAATATAAATTATAAAACAGAAGGAATTATTTAAATCCGGTAAAAATCAACAAGTTATAAGTCTTTGAATTTCGGTAGAAGGGGTAATTAACAAGAAACAGAAAAGAGACGAAATACCCACATGTGACGTCATCGGGAATTACGACGCGTGCAAAAGAAAGAGATGAAGCAATATCCCCACATCGCGCCCACTTCTGCACATTACAATATTTTAAATATGAATTACTCGCTCATTTTTAACCAATATTTATGCAGTTATCGCAGGAGGGTTTCTTTTTCGTATTATTAACCATTACATATAGAATAATGTACAAAATCAAACATAGGCCGGTCCCTATTATACCGGCCTGTTGGACCCGGATATACACAGGATGATCCCGACTTACATGGGCCGCTATGGCGGATTTTAACACCTTGTGTACGGTGGTCGCTATCCGGCCGGATATAAAATATATCCTATCAGGAAAATATACTCTATTTTACAGCTACGAAGGTCATATTCACAAAGTACCACAAACAACCGCCAATTATAGCATAAAGTACCAGTACCGCTTAATGCCAACAAGAGCAATATTTCACAAAATCCGCGAAATATTGTTGAAAAATTTTATAACGGTAGCAATATTTCCGCGGAAATAAAACATTTCACCCGATTTATGAGTGGGTTAAACTGTTATTTGGCGTTATTGCTTCTCGTGTTTGGCTGACGTGTGTTCGAAGTTATGAAATATGTCGTTGGTTTAGTAATTGGGTAATGGTGTTCGATTTCCAGATTGAACAAATACATTACAGGTGGTAGGTCTCTCATATGGGAGAGTCCGCCTGGGTAGGTACCACCGCAATGTCTATTTCTGCCGCCAAGCAGAAGTGTGTAATCACTGTCGTGTTCCGGTTCGAAGGACATTGTAGCCAGTGTAACTACTGAACATAATGGGACTTAACATCTCATGTCTCAGGATGGTAAGTGCAGTGGAATAGCAAACAATATTTTGTAATTCAAGGTGTTGGATTGTGTTTCTACTGTTTATAGGCGGTCCTATCGCTTACTATCAGGCGAACGGCAAGCTCGTCTTGTCATTGAAAGCAGTTAAATAAACGTACTAATCGCACCTCAACCACTTTAAGCATAAAATACGTGAGATTCAACACGAGTATACAGAGAATATAGAAGTTGTTCGTATAATTTGAATTCCGAAAAACGGCCTAGTATAGATTTCGGAGTCAATTGGCTTGTAAATAGGAATTTACGATATTGATTTATATTTAGAATTAGTATTTGCTCGGGACTTTGCCCGCGTGAAGTGTTTTTCCAGAGTAAAAGTCTCGCCATATATTTTCCCGGGATAAAAATTAGCCTATACCCTTTCCAGGATATCAAACTATATTAATACCTAATTTTATCGAAATCCGTCCGGTATTTTTTGAGTTTATTTCGCTCACACAGACAGACGACGCAAATTGTTTTATAATATGTAAGGATTTAAAACTGATGTAAATTTTATGCAATATCTAAAGAGTACAGCGCTTAACCGAAATAGTGTAAACAGATTCATAGTAATAGAGGCTGTAGGGCTGTCCCGTAAAGATAATAAATCGTCGTCTAGATCCGTCCATACCCGGGTGCGAGACGCGTCGCCGGATAACCGGATTTGTAATATCGCCGCATAAATAACCGGGCCTTCCGACAATTTATGTGTTTTTTTTGCTGATGCTTCTAACTTTTTTAATAAAGGAAGGTAGAGGTTTATATTTTTCTGTTAATGTCATCGATATATACTACGTACTAGATTTGGCGTTCCAAACATTCACTCTGTTAAGCTGAATTGTACTGCAATCCATTCAAACTGACTTTAGTATGGTCAATATTGACAGCTTGTGGTTGTGTATGGAGTGGCGCTCATGATATCAGAACTCGAGTATAAGTGTAAATCTGAATTTGAATAAAAAATATTAGTCAAATAAATAAAATTATTTGTTGTTCAAGTGAATAACTAGATTATAACATTTGGTTGCAATTTTAGTTCAGATTTTGAACAAATAATTTATAATATGGACGTTCGTGTCTATAGAATATATGTCAATGGTTAATGTATGTTGTAAAGCAGCTTTGTCGTTCGCTTTAACAGTAAAATATAAAAAAAAAACATACATACTTAAGAATTCTTTATCAGAATTTCGAGGGTATGTGAAGTCTGCCCGCACAGCGTGGTGGGCTAAGGCCTAAACCCTCTCAGTAGTAGAGCCCTTACATTGCTGGTAAGTATTATTATTATAAAGCGACTTTGTAAATGGGTTGGAAAGTCGATCAAGAACTCCTTTCAATATGTACCATGGCTTTTTTTCTGTAGGTACTATTATGTTCTTTCTAAATTAATTATTGTTAAGTTCTTATTACTGTCGGGGGCGGAGTTCAGCCCTAAGACTCGATTCCCTTTTTAGACATAAGTTGCGTGATAAAGGAATTAAAAAACCTGGTCAGACGTAGCACTTGCTTTTTGATTTTAACGTTAAAGTTGTCAGCACAAGAAATAGGTTCATATTTCATTAAATTTTATTAAAGTTAAGTTAACTTTTAAATATGATTTTCCTAAATTATACTTTTGACAACGATTAGCAATTTTAGTATGCATAAAATTGACGTTTTCTTACATTACCGATTTGGGACTAAGGGAGTGAGATTACGTAATGTATGTTGCAGCGTTAAAAAGTTTATCCGGGATTTTTAGCTGCGAGACAAAAGCTAGTTAAAATAAATCAGAGTGGCATTTCGGCCACTTCTTTTTAGGGCACGGCAGAATGACCTCGCTGCACTGATGGTAAGCGGAGTGGGGTCCAATAAAGTGTTGACTGACGAGAGACGATTACCCCTCGACAGTCGACACAATTATGCCGGCCTATTGAAACCGGATATACTTCTTTAGGAGCAGGCATAGTTATTAAAACATTTACTTACTATGGTGCAAATTATCTGCAATTGCTTAAATCTTGTTAAGCCCATTTACAGCAATTTACTCTAAATGCTATCTAAAATTTAAGCTCACTGAAAAGGCTTAATGATACCCGAAACACGGCGAATAGTCGCTGAATTTAATGAAAATTAAGGCCAAAACTATATCATACAATTTATTAGGGATCAAAGGTTTAGTACGGGCCATTAGAGCGTACCGGGTAACCGGCCGGGTAAGCCGCATGAAATACGACCCGTTTACGCGTTGTGTGGGTAAAAAACCCGGGTAAAATGCAACAATGCGTAATTGTGATGGTTTTGCCCGGGTAAGGAACAAATTGTTACTGTAAGATATTAAGAGAAAGAATTTAAGAAATCTTTTTAAAGTGTTCCGATTTCAAAAACTAATAAAAACAATAAATGCATTACCTAATGCTATTAAATATTTTTTTATTTGAGCTTGGCTACGTGACTCCACTACATCTAATGGTAAATGGAGTGGAGTCGAATAGAATGTCGACTGAGAAGAAATGATTACCCCTTGGCAGTCGACATAAATATGCCGGCCTGTTGGAACCGGATATACACAAGTATATTGGGTCCATAGTGGCTTTTAACAAATTTTGTACGGTTGTCGCTAGCCGGGTGGATATAAAATATATCTACAGATGTATATAGCTTTTGCTCGCGCCTTTACCTGCGCACAATTCTTTTCCAGATTAAAACCATTTTTATGGTTTCCTGGGATAAAAAGTGGGTTATAGCGCTTGGGAGAAATGTTGTTTTCTGTTAGTGAAAAAAAAATCGCATTCAAACAAACAAACAATTCAGCTTTGTATATTAGTATAGATAAAGAAGAAGAAATAGTTTCTAAATTTCCGTTCAACTTCTAAGAGTATGACATCGTCTCAATCCATAATATTGACAATCAACAATCGACTCTACGTTACAAGTTTCAAGTTTTGTTATCACAAAATTCAGTTGGTTTGAGCAACGATTCCCAATTCATATTAGACAAGGCATTAACTAAATACTTGTATTAGTTTAAACCAAGAGTTATCAAACTAATTACATAAACCCATGTATGTTACCAACTTTGAGGACTTAATTTTATGCATGTTGAAGAACCAAATTTCACGTAACTATGTAAATTTCTTGACGATGTTTGATTAGTGTAAGTTTCAAATATCTTGAGTTACACCATTAATAGCGCTATACAGGGTGTGTTTAATTAGAGGGATTATCTAAGCATTACATATTTTTATATGGTAATTCTTATACAGGTTGTGTATAAAAGCACTTTCTTATTTTATGAATAAACCTACCTCTACACATGACAATACTCTCTACAATAATAATATTGTGAAGACTCGTCTTTCATTATGCCATTACAGAATATTTAGCTTCTTTTTACAAAGCCATTTGCTTGTTTGACGGTTATTGAAAACCGTTACCTACATAGCGCTCCCCTGACCGAGATTCGAACCAAAGATTTTCACATTTATAAACCACATACCGTTAAACTGCGCCAAGACAACACAATATTTTTTATATCTAAACCCCCATAGGCTTCGTTTCCCAGCTGGTTATTTTTACAAAATCACAAAACCAATGAACATTAATATAGGCTTATTTAAGCTAGATCTTTGATGCATGGATAAAGTGATTGTTCCCCGGACAACAATTGCCTGATGATTTAATCCGCCCCCCGGGGCAGCGGTCCAACAGGCCGTGCCAAGAGTTGCATAACTGCACTCGATGCGGGCTTGTAAATGATATATACCTTCAGTGATATAATTTGTTGGGAATGGCTTGCGCCAAAATACTGCCTATTCAATAAATAATAAAAAAGTAAATAGAGGGTACGTTAAATTAAAAAAGGGCTAACGTAAATTATATATTAGTAGATTAAAGTGATTCTGTTTGAATCAGATTATACAAATGAAAAAACCGAATATATAATATATATGTATATCCCTAACATGATATTAGCAGGTACAAAAAAAATCAATATCTCAGAAAAAATTTCAAATTATCGTGGCTTTAAAATAACACGAGATTCGACCGAATTATACCACCTTTTTGGAACATTCTGTATTAGAAACGTATTTTCTGTATTAAAAACATGATTTAAGTTATGCTGCATTTGGTCGCTTATAAATATTATTAATAATTATTGTTTTTAAAAACAATAACATCTCAAACATCACTGATAACTTCACTTAGTTGATGCACTTAATACTTACCTATATAAACTATTTTATACATAGTAATATCCGATATTTACGTAGGTACTTTACTTGATACAAACTTGCACCATCCAATTTTACATGCTCTAACATAAATAATCGCATCGCGTGCTATAACGTGGCAACGTGATAAATAACGTTATAAAATATTTAACGTAGCAGCGAAAATATCGCAATAATCCCCCATATCCCTGAGAAAACTTTAAAATATTCCCCACATCTTATAACGCGATGATTTCCGCATGATCGATCCGGGAAGCGTTGGGAATCTTCCGGGACTCTTCTAAAGTGGATACGGCACAAGGATTACCCCCCAGTGAGCTTTACTGCATGAGATATCGTTGGCATTATAAGATTTCTAGTGCGCGCAATTCAGTCGCTTTAGTCTTTAGAAAATAGTATAAGTAATAAAAAAGAGAAGACGGTTCTTAAATTAAGATAATAAATGATTTATTCTATTTTATGTTTTACCACGCGAGTCATTTTCAGTGATACTATTTTTGATTTCTTATTTAGGTTACTTCACTCATATTCTTATATAGTTCGAAAAATTCCTTCGCTATTACAAGAATATTAAATTACCAATCAAATATTACAAAATAAAATACGCCCTAACATTATTTATTTATTGGATAAGGATTGCTAACGGAGTTTACAATAATTCTTATAATAACTACACATATTTATAGCTATAATAGCTTACGTAATTGTAACTCTGGTTATAAGCAATCACAGCATGAGCCACAATCTTTAAGACAATAGAAAATGCTCAAGTACTTAGTTTATCAATTTATTATGAGTACCTAAATAAGGCATATATGAAACAAGTCCTTCAAAACCAATTTGATATACCTAACTAACTACCTCGTCGCCTTATATAAATATTTATCGCCAAAATTAATTCGTGCACAAAAATTAATAGCTTATGGATGTTTATTTGCCAATAACATAAAACCGGTGGCAAAGCGTCCCCATAAATATCTTTACAGCTCTTGGAAATATCGCCGTGTAAACAATTTTTAGGGGCATTAATCGTTTTATAACCTATCAAACTGAAGCACGCGAAAATTATAACCTCAAATGTTGTAGGTTTTGCCTGAATTAATATTAAAGCAAGAATAAAATAAATTGGATTGGATTGGATTAAAGCAAGGACATTTACAGTTTATAAAATATATTTTAATCATATTTGTTTTCATTGGATTACAATATAATAAATATTATTAATAGGTCTAATTATTATTTTATTGTTTTTTTTTAGCTAAGGTGTTGTCTGTTACAGCCAATCCACATTACAATAAAAATATAGAATATAATATTTATTACTTAATCTAGCAGGCGACTAGCTGTAAAGTTTGACAAGCCCACGGTCGAATTGAAAGATAAATACACTTTAAACACACTAAATGTGAATGATAGTTGCGAACTCCAGTTTTACAAACTACAAACTAGTTTAAACGCAAAGTGGCAACACTAACAAACCAACTGTCAAAATTCCCGCCAAATTCTCGCTATAATTTATTCAGCGCGGTGTTTGACGAAGGTCATAAATGATAAAGCCTAGATTACTCAGGCGAAATGTAACAAATTAAAACAGCAAACAGAACGTGCTTTTTGTAAAAATCAGTGGATGCCGCGTTGAATCCGTGATGAATATGAATTTGCGGAGTTTTCAACGTTTTATTTCAATTTAAAAGGGTTCTTTATTAGAAGTTTTAATTATAAAAGTGGAATGCTTTAAAGCTACTGAATGTTTAGTTGGTATTTATTTTAATATTATTTCTCATTTTATTGTTTGGTAGACATAAATAAACCGGCAGGTTAATGTGGTTTTAGAATGTTAGGTGTAATTATTATCACAAGCCACAGAAAGTTGAACATCCATCCCCTAAAGATTTCTTGATCGAGCTGTTAAAAACGGCCATGACGTTATCAGTTCGTCCAGTTGCGGCCTTAAATAATGCGAGTCTCTGGGCATCTTCCCGATTTCTTTTTGCCCGTTTGCCGAAGAAAGGTACTGTTTTCTTTTGAGCCTACTGCAAGCGCAAAGCCCTAGTCGTTTGCCCAGTTCCCCACCCCCTAAAACCGCCACTAGCTCCTCGGTCTAGTATCCACACGCAAATTTATTACCAAACAACCCATGTGAGTTTGATCAATCAAAAGCTCGTACAAATTTCGATTCCGCGATCCGGGAGTTGTAATTAAAACTACATCACTATGATACGTAGGCATACAATATATGGATGAAGTGTTATATCCAATTGTAAAGTGAAAACAAACGTATGTGTGAGAAATAAATTACATAGATGATATACACTTGAAAGAAACAGTTGTACATAGGCTTAATCTGATGGTAAGCTTAATCGAGTCTAGATAGAATGTCAACTGACGAGAGATGATTACTCTTCGGCAGTCAACACAATTATGCCGGCCTGTTTGTACCGAATATACACAGACGGATGCCGGAACACGCAACCCGTGTACCACTATGGCGGTTTTAACAAACTATGTACGGTAGTCGTCATCCGGGCGGCTACAAAATATATCCTACCACGCGCTCTAATATCTTTTTAAAATACAACCTACATTCCCACCGACGCAATCACGCTTTAACAAACAAACCTAAGCTATTTCAATACACATGCAAATATCCCAGTATTCAAATATACTTCAAAAGAAATGAAAAAAAATAACGGCTGCAATTACACGTTCCAAAATTGAAATTCTAAAGTAAAAAACGCCGAAAGCTTTTGATCGTCACACAGGCACAGAATATCCGAAAAACTAGCCGAATGGAAAAAGAAAGCGAATCGAAACGCCTATCGGATCGACACTTGGGCAATGAACGATATTGGCGGAATTTCATTATGGATTCATGAAGGCCTAAAAAACGATGTAGTAGACTGTATATTGATGGAGTAAGGGCTGTTTTGCATTAGCGGGTGGTCTAGTATGCTGGATGTAATGTTTGCTATAACGATTCAGGTACAAATGACATGGTTTGATGGTATATAGATTATTTTCAATGTTTAATACTTTATCGATAAATATAATAAAGCGAGCCTTTGGCAAGATTTGAGTCAGCTTTTCTTTTGCTGAGCTTCTTATCTGTTTGTCTATAGGAACGTCTTTAGTTTGGTTAATTGATAAAGAAGGTATCAAGAGTTACACTAACAAATACGCCAATATTACTGATACTAGAGACGTTATAAAAGTCGAGAGCCAATGGTCTCATTCTGAACACAGAAAACTGCAAAAAAATATTTAGACGAGGTGTGGTAGATGATGCTAGGCAAAAGATACTCATAACTTTAAGAAGTATATGTCCAGCATCAAGCCAAAATCCCTTAGCCCCCTTAGAATTTCGCATAAAACGAAGGGAACGTCCGTGTCGTTTCATTGTGATTGGTCGAGAGACTAACACGTGACTGATATGATGGGTGTTTGACCAATCACAATTAGACGATATAGAGGTTCGTGTCGTTTTCGTTTTTTCATATTCTACGGGGCAGTTATACATTTAATTTCACCCCTCCTAGGAGTTGTCCGTATTTAATAGATGGTTCGACTGTTCAATAATGTTTCCTCTGACGTTGATGTTGATCTCTTTAACATTAACTACACTAAATTTGAAAAATGTATGTGAAATATTATTTTTAACCTGCGTAATTTTAGTTGAGTACTTGTGTATTTAAATTTGCATGCGTTGGATTGCCGAATATGCATTTATTTTGTATTTTTTACAGGATTTCAATTGTGGAAACCCTTGACCTCTTTTATTTTCATTTTTTACTATTTTTATTTTAGTTTTCAGTAAACAAGTAAATAGATTAAAAAATAACAATATCTCTAGCTTATACTCCGTAATACTGCTCAGTAATATGAAAATGAAATTGCTTTGAGATATTTCAAAAGGAAAACGTACTTATTAGTTTAAAACTATGAGCTTTATTTATCATTCGCTGGCTTTGCGCTATTTCAATTATGCATATTCTTTATACATTTTGAGCGGGAATAAAAATTTGTAATGTAGAACCATGTTTAATAAAATGAATAACTGGTTGATAAATCTCTCGTATGGCAAAAGTAATGGTATGGGTAAACATCGGAAGGGACAGGACAAGGACAAGGAGAATTCTAAGTCAATATTAATAAAATGTAATTTTAATTTTACGCGCTTTAAGCCAATACTTTTACTCTAAGTCTTAGAGTCTAACCCCTTATTCATAAACGTTTTTTATCTAACGACCAAGTAAGGCTGTGATAACAAGTCTGTTTCTCAGTGCTGACGGCATGGCAGTCTTCACAGTGTAGACGTAGGGCCGTTGTGATTGGCTAATATTGAAATACAACAATAATAACCAATCACAACGGCTCCTATACCTATTTCTCAGTGCCGTTGGGCACTGAGAAACAGGCTTGTTATCACAGCTTTACTCCGTCCTTAGATAAAAAACGTTTATGAATAAGGGGGTAAGAGAATTCGTTGCAGTGGCAACATCATAGTTTCAATCAGAAGTACACCCACGCACACGCCATATTGGCATTAAACTACAAAATGATAAAAAATAAATAAACTAAAACCAGAATTTTTCGTGAAAATATTAGTTAAAATGGATAATTTTTGGCTCAATGTCAGCAAAGGTGAAGACGAGTATGTGGTTTCATTTAAAAATGCAATGTCAAAATGACCCCGTATATTCTGTAGACATAAAAGTGTGTATAAAAATTACTCAAAACTAGAGAAGGTTACAATATACTGAAATGTATATGAATTTAAAACCAAGGGGAAGCTACTAGCGAACTATGAAGGTTATCATTCGCTAGCAATTTCACTGTTTGAGTTCTAGAGTCGGCACACTTTGTTGTGTTTGTTTTATCTTTCAGTTCATGGAAAAGGTTTTTATTTTCATTTCGTTTGATGGAGTGGGTTATTCAAGGAAATACTGAATGTATCTACTTCAAGTTTATAATTGAAGTGGAGAAGAAAAGGGGATTTTGCGTAGGAGCAGAACTCATTTTGAATCGTCTAGGTATTAAATATCATTAGCACATTAAGTCCCTCACTAAAGTGGCAAAGGCATGAGAACTAACACCTTTTTTTCTTGACGATTTTTTTTTATAAATTTTGTATAATTATAATATGTAAGTAGTTTGATGTTATATCAGATTTATCGGATGACCTACACATAAGTCCGCCCCGTGACCAAGAAGGCTGTAATTTTTCGAAGCGTCGAGAGAAAATTAAAATATAAAATGCAATAATATCCGAAAACTAGTTATATTTCAATCGAACATTCGCGAAAACACAAAGAATCATTGAGTTTTGTAAACCTTGAATAGCTGAATTAATATTTAAATCTAGCTGTTAAAATATAAAAATACAATAAATAAAAATAAACGCATTTAGATACAAGCCACTTCACATATCTTCAAAACGACGCGTCGAAACATGTTACAAATTACATACAAAGAGGCGATTAGCTGGTTAACAGATTGCTCTAACTTCCAACCTAGGAAATCGGCGATTAAGTTTCGACAAAGTTAGTTCATGTGTTCAGGAAACCTTTGTCAATGGGTTAAATGGGGTCAGGAATAGAATACAGTGATAATAAACTATATTTATATTATAATCTTAATACTGTCATCTATTTAAAACCTATATTTGATATCTTTGCTACCATAATGTGTTATCTAGAAAATTGAAATTTTAAGAAACTATTTTTCAATTTCGAAATAGTATTTTTTAATAAACTATTATATACATAAAATATACTACAGTTCTTTGAAAAATAAAATCGCACATGATAGTTTTAATTACAAATAAAAAATGTTTTTGTTCGGAAGATTCTAATTAAATCCATTAGTATTACACCCTACAAATACTACTTAGAAACAGAAACAAACTGAAAATTTAGCGATAATGCTCAAATAGACTTAGCTCTTACAGGTCGAAGTTAATTGTATTTTAACTTCATTAATTAAATGGAGTGCACTTGATGCTGCGCTGGAGCCTCGAGTTAGTTAGGTATTAATGACGGGAACTGCTTTACTAAGCTAACATTTACGAGCGGAAACAGTGTTTTTATAATACGTAGGAATTTGAACACGCATTTACTGGTGTATCCGCTTGGGTGGCGACAGCCCTACACAAGCTGCAAACCCGCCATAGTGGCCCACGTAAGTGTCGCGTTCTGGGTTCAACCTGTAACTGGTTCCAACAGGCCGGCATTATTGTGTCGACTGTCGAGAGGTAATCATCTCTCGTCAGTCGACATTCTATTGAAACCCACTACACTTTGATACCATCAGACGCCGTGCGATCACTTTGTCGTGCAAATATAACAAAAAGTGTATTGTAACAAAATTTATATCAGTACAAGTAATTTTAATTTTAAACGCCCTAATGCCACTAATAATAGTAATAGTATCAGCCCTGTATTATATACTGTGCCACTGTTGGGCACGGGTCTCCTCTACTAGTGAGAGGGATTAGGCCTAAGTCCACCACGCCACGCCACTATTACATAATAAAAAAGTATTCGTCGCTGCGGCAACAACACACTTTTAGTCAGGTATACACGCACACGCCATTCTTCCACTAAACTAAAAAATGATCGAAAAGTAAAAATAAGTTTTATGGTAAAAATATTTCTTATTTATTGATGATTTTTGGCATAATCTTAAAAGAGGTAAAACGACTATTGTGTGGTTTATTTATTGATGCATCATCAATAGGACCCTGTAGAAATGAATACTAAAATCGCTGATTTGTGGTCTACTCGTCTTTTTGTCACACCATTTTTATTTTTCTTTCAATGTACAAACAAACCTGGTTTTGATGTTTTATTGTACATAAATTTGAGAAAGTTAGTCAAAATATTTGGATGCTTAAGAGAAGTAAATGCATAAAACTTAACGGATTGGACGAAATTGGCCACGAGCATAGATTGACCGTGACCTAAATCATATGCAATATTTTATAGCGAGAACAGTCTTGCGAAGACGAAGCCACGTGCTACACTTAGTCCTACTTCCTACTGATATTATAAATGCGAAAGTTTGTGAGGATGTATGTATGTTTGTTCCTCTTTCACGAAAAAACTACTGAACGGATTTGGATGAAACTTTACAGTAATATTGGTTATACATCAGAATAACATATAGGCTACAATATGTTATTCTGATTATATAATATGTTATTCTGATGATTTTGTGTAATTCGGTCATAATGTAACGATACATATCAATTAAGGCGATACCTCAAGGTCCATTTTCATATTATTTAATTTCGTCATATTAAATTTTAAAGGCCGAAATATCCATGATTATTAATTATTTTTACATTTTTCTTTCAACTGCGAGAACTAATCACTAACTAGACGTGAATTTAAATTCTTTACTTGCCAATACTTGTTTAGTTACCCAGATAAAAGGCGAAACAAAATGTATGAAATAATTGAGGTATCGTCTTAAGGCGGAAAATAAAATATCCCGGAAACCTCCTTCACGCGGGCAAAGCCGCGAGCAAGCTAGTAAACAATAATTTACAGACACGAGTGGCAGAAATAAAACAGTGAGTGGAGCCGAAAGTTCCTATCGATTTTACCAATCTGACTGTGGTCTAATTGAGCGGCCTTGACTCCAAATATATCATCCCAACTTCTGTATCGCAATTCGGTTTTGTTTTATTGCAAATGTTTTGCAATTTATGACAGGTCTTTGCTTGAGTTGTTTCCTTGAAAAATGTCATAATAATATGACTCCTAGTCCTTTTAGATGAAAAATATTTAAAATATCGAATTATAATTAAATACCTTGTTACCCGTCTGGTTAGCGTCACTAAATAATTC
>NW_023594208.1:0-16516 GCF_014839805.1 Manduca sexta
TTAATATGACACTTAAGTACGTGTATAAAACAATATAGTTTACATTATTTAATGAAATGAATGCCGTATACACGGAAATTATATGAAATTATTAATATTAATCAGAAATATTATTACACTACGGAAATAAATTTAGCTCATAAATTATGTAAACATGTAAAGACTAACGACAAACATCGCTGGATCTTAAGACCCTTCGGTGAGGGCGGTATCTTGAGTCAACTTTAAGGATTTGTTTCGCAAAATGTCACACACAACATAATCTATGTAAAGCAAACATAACTTTGAATGGAATTATGGAAATGTCTCGGTAGCTTAGTATCATTGCGTGTGCGGTACGGCTTCCGGGTTTAGGTCTCTAGTTCAAATCCCTGATATGGGTAAAGTGATATGGGTCTTTTTACAGTATCTTTGAAATTTTGCCGAGTTGATGACAGGCTCGCCTCCTATTACATAAGACCAAATATATGGTGAAAAGTGGGTGCCCTATTTGTATCTCTGCCTTCCTCTTCGGGATAAATTCATGACGTGTTTTGTTTTGGAATGTAAGGAACGTCAGTCGATAACTTTTTCAAATTTTAAACTTAATTTAATTTACTTTTAAATATTTTTTTGATAATACGTAATTAAAAATAAAATGTTCTAATGTTTTTGTTAAATAATACCGATCGTGTAGACATGATTGACATTATGTTTTTACGGACATATCATAATTTAATTACCATGACTTCATTTGGATATTCAATTTTTAAGCTTGACACACCTAATGCCTTATCACCTCCTACACATTTCAAATCATTTTTTCATAAGTTCCACAAACCAAAGGCCACGTATAACTTAACTAAATAAAATACATTTCTAAGGGTCTTGTCAATTATTTATAGATAAAAGTTTAAAGATAAAAGTTCTCCGTAAATTATTAATGACCATCGAGACGCCTCCAAGAGTCCAATCTCATAGGAAGTAAGTTTGTATCGTATTGATTCTAATGGCCCACGCAATACATAGATAATTGTTATTTTACACGGGCAAAAGTAGCTGCTCTTAAAAGCCATTTTGGTAAATCAAATTGTATTATCGGGCAGTGTATTTGTATTAACCACCCACTTCTTTAACTTCGAGCCTCCAAATTTGTGGACAGACAATCCATTACATAGAATAATACTTTTGCTCGCAACCCCGTCTGTGTGATAGTTTTTATCGGGATAAAATGGGCATAGAATTGAACTGGTATTTAAAGGTGTCATATGTCTGAGGAACGGAGACTTTCGAATACATGACGGTGGTGGTGGTGGAGCTGCTGCACGAGGGGTATCGGAGTGCGGAGGCGATGTCGCGCACGGAGTAGACGGTGCTGTAGCGCTGGTGCGTCCTGATAGACTTGCTGGAGTGGCACCGCGCCTTGCTTGCGCGCCTCGCTAAGTTTATGGCGCTGCTGTGCGCGAAGCCGACGGCGTCCACCACACGCTAAAAGAAATGAAGGTATATTACTATTAAAACTTACGCGAGACATTAAATTAGTCGAAAACAACACTGTTTTACTCATGTACTAAAGTAGTCGGAATCGCCGACTAGTTTCGACCTATTAAGTAGGTCATCCTCAGGGGCGAGTGCTAAGTATAGTGCCAGTGATCGAGAGGCCTCCGCGACGCGACGTCCTTTTTACTTACTTACTTACTACTACTACTTACTTTAGTACGTGAGTAAAACCATGTTGTTTTCGACTAAGGTATATTACGTTTATATTAGTATACTAGCTTACGTTATTTATGACAATAACATATCTTAGCGATAAATTTATAGATAGGACATGTCACTCCTATATATTTTTTCTATTATCACTTAGAGGTTATAGGTTCTCTACGGCCCTGAACATCCCAGGTTTAAATCCTGGCGTGGTCGCCATGTATTGTTAGATATTGATTGAGGAGACGTAATGCTACGACGACAGCTCGTTTTAGACCCTTTAGTGTAAACTGAAAATTATATTTAAAATTATTTTTATAGAAACTGCAATTAAATTATTGTACCGATTTTATATAGAAAATACAAACGCATAACAAATAATGAAAAACCTTCAAATATAATAAGTTAAGATATTGTTTTATGTGGTTCTGAAATGCGTGATTTCTTAAATTTTACAACCTTATCTCCAACTTCATCACAAATTGCATGCAGCTTTGCACGCGTGTAAAAGTTTTCCGGGATAAAATTTCCGCTATTTCCCCGAGACAGAAATAAGAAAATCTCCATAACAAATTTCATCGACATTCGTTGGGTAGTTTTTGAATTTATCGCGTTCGGTTAATTTTTCGCGATTTTCTTTTATAATAGGTATATACTAGTTTTGCCCGCGGTTCCGCCCACGTGATATAGTTCTTCGTTACAATCTCAAAAGTTATAATTTTTCTCATTTTACAAAGTTTTCATTACTGCTCCGTTCCTTTTGATCGTAGCGTGATGATATATAGCCTTCCTCGATAAGTGAGCCATCTAACACTAAAATAATTTTTAGTTCGAACCAGCAATTCCTGGGATTATCGCGTGTAAACAAACAAACAAACTCATCAGCTTTATATAATAGTAAAAAGTATCCTATATCAGTCTCCCGGTTCTAAGCTACCTCCCCACCAATTTTCAGCTAAATCGGTTTAGCCGTTCTGTAGTTATAAATAGTGTAACTAACACGACTTTTCTTTTATATATACATATAATATATAATATTATAAAACAAATTTTAATTAAGTGCGTTCGGGTAAGATCGGATACGGGATAAGATCGTATAACGAAAAAATACCAGGGATCTATGGTTATTTTTTAGTTTAAGCTATGTAGGCGGCTACGCAGTCTCTTTTTGCCCCACCCTATATACCACAGTTGATGCTACGACCAAGAACGGGTATGCTACGTGCATTGAAACAAAAAAGGTGGATTTAGCTCTTCTTAACATTTTTGAGACTTCTGTTTGATTTTGTGGGCCTTAACATACTATCATTAGAAGCGTTATTAGAACGGAGTCCGAACTTACCCCGCGAAGGCCCGATCTTTTCTAAGGCTTTTAAATTTCTATACAGATATTATCATCTATGTTTAAGCTAACACAGAGAGAATTGTAAGATGATTAAATTATCCCATAAAGTAGCATTAATAATAACCAGTTGCATGTATAAAATGATGTTAATATTTTATGAGAAAAAAATTTTCGAGACTCCTCGCAACACACCGAAAACCGTCCGAAATTAGCCGAACGCATTCTATATTATATATAGTAACGCAATGTCAAAATGACCCTGTATAATAGTATAGATATAGATCCTAATAATATTATAAATGCGAAAGTTTGTGAGGATGGATGTATGTTTGTTCTGCTTTCACGAAAAAAAAACTACTCGATTTGGATAAACTTTACAGTAATATTGGTTATACATCAGCATAACACATTGGCTACAATTTATAATGATTTTGTGTAATTTGGTCACAATATAACAATATATATCAAGTAAGTCGAAAAAAAATCCCGGAAAACTCCTTCACGCGCGAATCCGCGAGCAAAAGCTAGTAAATAATAAAGAGATACAGCATCCTTTGCTGGTCAACATATTGTATTTTAATTTATTGATAGTTTGTGCCCCAGCACGAATACCGGTGCAATGATCACTTTGCCATGCTAATATTATAAGAAAAGTGTAAAATAAGGGTCATTTTGGCGCAAGTACGTTCTATATATCGTGGAACTGTAAATTTTATGTTTCACCTATAAGTATATTTAAAAATATTATTTCTCTTAAAATGAGGGAGTTACGGCCTAAAATTGGTTTTATAGTAAATTATTTAAAAATGTAAAATTTTAATTCTTATAGGTCAAATAATTCATTAAAATTTTACAACTTTTTACATACATAAATTTAATAGTATTTGTCTAGAAAGCAACTTGATAGGATAACAAATGAAGTTCAGAAATATAAAATTTGATTTTCTGCCTCTATTGTAAAGTTGACGTTGGTCCTTTACGATATTCGAAATTTCGACCAATATAGACATAATTAGTTTCATCTTTACGAAAAATATAAACATTGCTTAGTAATAAAGTCAACAAAGGTATATCAGAAAGAAACCTTAATTATAAATATGAAACATTTACGACGCAATAAGCTAAATAATGGCAACACTAACCTATGTCATTTAATAAATTATCCTTTTTATACGACTAGAGATTACCAAAGTCTTAATGTACGTGATATCTTCTCGTTATTTCTATTTATGCTGTGTAATCTCGACTCCTGCAATGGACACATTCCCCTTTACCGAAGATTCAATATCAATCAAAGAGTTTTAATATTATATGGTTCAGATATTGGGAATATTGTCTTACAAAAATTTGGGCTCTATGGTTTCTCAATCTGCCGTTATTAGTAAAACGCCAATGTAAAATACTTCATATTTCCATGTCGTGATTTGGACGTTTTAATGCGTATATTAAGCATATTTTCTGTAAATATGTTATTTTTGTATTATAAGGAAGCTGTGACATCTATATAATATTATATATATACAGGCCTTTTTGTCACTTCTTTTTGAGGGCACGCTAATTCCCGAAACTTGTAAGTCCATAATTTTTGTACCCTCCCTTCTTGTACTTTTAAGTGCATTTTTCGATATTTACCTAGACGTGACGTCTATGCGTTTATATAAAAATCAGGAATTTAACTATAAATTAAGCTACATATACCTAAATATTTGTACCTGAAAAGGTCTATTTTTTATACCTTATCCTTTCCACTAAGTTCCGGTTCGTTAGAAAGGTTTGTGGAACAGGCAATAAGATAAGGGTGGCAGGTGTACAAATGTAAAACATTTGCTTGTATGTCGAATTATTTTGTGTAATCGACCATCGTTTTTGTATTATCTCGGTGTAAAGCCCGCGTAATTGTTACGACTGGCGGGGAATAATCATTGCTCACCATCCGTGGGGACTATCGGACCCCACTACAATCATCAGGTGCAATTATCAATCACATCGCCGCGTCCCTACAAAAATAAAAACACTATTGGACCCCACTCCCATTATCATAAGGTGCAGGTCACTTATCCATGCATGTAAAAAAAATACGCTCTATCAATCACGATTTTCAATTCAGATTAATGAATGGCTTGGAATGATCAGAATATTATTACTATCTCGTAGAAAACTTTGACAGTCATACATGACTGATGAAACAGTTCTAAAATAAATATTATGCACCAGTGGCGAAGGGTGAAGTTTTTCAAAAGTGAAGCCGACACAAAATATAGGTACTAATATGCATAAATAAAAAGCGGCGATAGCCTAGTTGGGTGTGGAACGGACTGCCAAGACGAATGTCCGCAGGTTCAAATCCCAAGTACACACACCTCTGACTTTTCTAAAATCATGTGTGTATTCTTTGTGGATTTATCGTTCGCTTTAACGGTGAAGGAAAACATCGTGAGGAAACCTGCACATCTGAGATGTTCACTATAGGAATTTCGAAGGTGTGTGAAGTCTACCAATCCGCACTAGGCCAGCATGGTGGACTAAGGCCTAATCCCTCTCAGTAATGGAGGAGGCCCGTGCTCGGTAGGTGGGCAAGTATATAATACAGGGCTGATATTATTATACGCATAAATGTGGTCTGCAAATCGTTAATGATGATTAGATACTACATGAAAGGGAAGCCGGCACGAATCGGGTTATATGGACCTTTCGCCACTGATATGTACTCACTGCTTACTCCATTAAGGTATGATTTCGTATATTTAAATCTGTTATCACGCGATAAACGCAAATATAGTTCGCGTTTCAAAAAATCGTGTCGTCAGCTCGTTTATATAACACGCCTATGGACCCTTAAGGTCCTGCTCGAGCAAATGACCTTGAGTATTCGTGCCACACATTTACGGCGGAGTTACGGGCTGGAATATGCAAAGATTCACAAATGATTTCTTTAAAACAGCAATTTAAAGCCTTTTCGAAAATTGTAAACTACAAAAATATTCCTCATGAATTTGTCTATCTGACAATTTCAAAAATTTGTGTCATTTTCAGTATGAAATTAATGAAACAATGAGCATATAAAAAAAATTTAACAACTAAAGTAAAGATAACATATTGTAGAAATATGACGTTTAATTCCCTTCTTTATATATTTTTTTTATCTTTAACATTTACCAAATATTCTGTCTCATCTGTTATCATGACCTTTTTATTTGCTTAAATACATTCGTCTTATGAATTATATTTTAAGAAGTTCGTAAAAAGAACAAAAAAAAAAACAGATGAAGACTGGAAAAAATCGTTAAGAAATATCCGTTGCGTACAGTTATTATGAGAAATAGTCCTTGGATTTATTTCTCTTAAAATAAATTATTAGTTTTAATGGGGAGCACCTTAAATACCTGGGTCCTTTGCGCTTGATGACGGTCCGCCCACTCTTGTCCTCGCTGACTTTTCTTTTCCACTATTATTGGAACAGGTACCTTAATTAGATAATTGGATGTAAGTAATGAAGGGCTATTTTTGTTACTACGGTAGAGCTTAAGATGTTTAGACTTGACAGTATAGTACACCTATTCTTCAAATAAGTTATCATTTAACCAATAATTTTAATAAAGCCGATTCTAAAACAATAGTGCTACTAGCCTAAATTATTAAAGTCATAACGTATATTTTGCAATAACGTTATTTATTTATTTAAACTTTATGTACTGTAAAGGTATACGGGTGGTCTTAATGCCTGTGAGATTTTCAACAGTCCACCTTTGGGTGATGCAGAGATGAGACAATGTGGGTGTAAGTATATATATACTACATACATTATAATTCATTAATTCGCGTAGGATTCCTCTATGTATATTCCAACAAAATATAAGTTTATTTTAACAATGAGAACTCAAGCGCGTAGCGATGACGTCACATCGTAGTACTACGCTCCAATAATATGTAAATGATGGCTTCAATATATTTTTTACATATCAGTGGCGGTGTTAAAATTTCCGAAAAGGAAGCCAACTCAAAATGTAGGTTTTTATTTATGTATATTTCGGCCACTATGCTATAAATATTAAATATTTATTAGCTAATAAGTAATATTTATTTTAATAATTTGCTTACATATATTATGAAAGAGAAGCCGGTAGGAATCCATTTGTATAGACCCTTCACTTCTGTTACGTGTAGTGCTAATTTTAATAAGAGATGTATTTATGAGATAATATGTGGGTCATAATTCAGCTCAAATACACCTATTTTAACTTGAATTGACACACATTGTTCCAGCTCTCCCTAACAAACGCCCACATTCCCAGAATAATCGGTGCGCGGCAACTGTCGACTATTGATGGGTGACCGGCAATCTCGATGGCCACATGAATGCAGTACAGAGCAATATTATTTTATTTCTAGAGAGATACATATATGGGTGAAATCACAATGGCAGGGCAAACGTATTCGTGTCTAACAATTCAAATTAATTGATTAACTAGTAGTTGAATCATTTAAATTTTTTTTTTCAAATTCATTTTTTTTTGTAAAGATTCATTGTAAAGATTTTTTGAGAAACATCTAATTATAGATTATAATATCAGAAGCTGACAAAACTTATTAAATGTAATAGAGTAATTAGTCAAATAAAGTTATCATAATATTCAAATTTTTTTATAAAAATTAAATGGAAAACATCCTAATTTTAGAAGCAACGCTAACTCTAATTTTGACACAAATTTATAACCTACCCGTTCCTAATTTGAAATTGGATAAAAACTTCATGCATAATTTTGCGACATTCTTAATTTGAAATTTAAAAAAAATCATACAAACATTTTGCGTTAACAAAGGTCAGAAAGGGCAAGGAAGCAATAAAGTATCAACGTAAAACCGCCGTATAAACAACAATTTAACACCGTGTCCGAGAAAGTGAATGTGGGACCTTTAAAATTAGCACTATTATAGCACGAGTGGTGTTTCGTGTCTTGAAAAGAGCGTCGTATATTTTATGTGGCGAAGGATCCAGAACTTTACAGTGTTTTACAATAAATAGTATAAATTGGCTTATTGAATGGTCGTTTATTTTGAGTCTCCTTACCTAACATTTTAGTCTTGTAAGTCATAAAAATATATATTTTATAATATTCCAGTCATATAGTCATGTCAACAGTACAAATAAATTTGTATTAAATATTACTCTTCCTTATTTGTTTCGTCCTTTCACTATTCATTAATTTAATAAAGTATGAAAATGTATGCCAGTTCACTTTCATTTGCCTGACAACAAAGTTGGGATGAATACAATACGTGGAAAAATAAAGTGGGAAGTGACGTTTTATTAGATACTAGCTTTTGCCTACGGCTCTGCTGGCGTGATAAATTGTTTCCAAGATAAAAAGTAGCCTTTACCACTCAGGAGTAATGTAGCTTCCTATTAGTGAAAATAAAAACAATCGGTTTTGTAGTTCCTGAGAACTGCGTAAAACAAAAATACTCTTCAGCTTTAAATAATATTAGCGAAAATATTTTTTTCTGTTACTTTGATTGACGAGACGAGCTTGCCATTCGCCTAATGGTCAGCAATACGACCGCTCATAAACAGTAGAAACCAGTAGTAGATGGTATACCACTGCGCTTGCCATCCTGAGACATAAGATGTTAAGTCTTATTATATCCAATAGGTAGACCAGTTACAATGTTCTTCAAACCAGGACACAACAGTCCTGGTTTGATCTATGCAGTACACACTGCTGCTTGGCAGCAGAAATAGACATACCGATAGTACCGATAATATCGCTCGATTTATGACCATATTATATTTTAGAAGTATGGCCTTTATAAAAATGACTTTTTGTTCATCATTAACCTGCTTTTGAATTTAGTAGTCGGTCTGTTACGCTGTCACGGTTTAAAAGATCTCGATGGAAGTATGGATGGAGTTTAAGATACTGGGAAGTACCATTTCCAACTGTCGTGGTGTGCCCTCATTTGCACGTGAAGAAATCGTATGTTAATGTGTCTGCTCTGATTGGGTGAGTATCATTGAGTGTATTAAAATGTCATAAAACTTCTTTTATACTAATATATCTCTTATATATCCATCCTATGGTTGTCTGTAAGAGATTGCCTTGTGCGATAAGACCGCCATTAATAAATAAATATATCTTCTCATCCCGGATAAGTTCTCCACGCGGGCAAAACAAACACCTAGTAAAATATAAAACAGAAATCTGTGAATATATCGTGCCCGTTCAAACGTAAGCATCGTTGCACGCGTCACGTGACCGTTATGATTTCGATACATAACGCTCCTGTAGATCAGGGGTTGCCATGCTTTTAGAGGGAATTCCCCTTAAACGGACATCGAGTTGATTTATGCCATTGTCTTACGGCGAATTTCAATATCCCTTGATTAAATAATCTCATATCTCATTTTCTGATAAATTATTAGAATAAATCAACCGTAGTAAATTAGGTCATATTTTTTAACTTCATTTTCGCTATTGATTTCTTTAATATAAAATAAAGGGACAATGAGGTTATTACTTAAGTATTAGGTAAGTATTATTTTTAAACATTTATAATTTTATTCGTATGACATATGTACTTAATATCTTTATTGATTTAGAATCTTTCTACTTGTCTAATAAAATACCAGGTGGTAACAACAATCTAGAAGTTATTCTTGAAGCTGGCAACAATCTACGGCGCTGTAATAACGGGCAATTCATTGAACCAGCTATCGCATACAAACTGTATGCACTAGCAATTTCAACACAATATCGCGATAGCTCAGCGAATTGACGAGAGGTTGATGGTTCAAACCTGTCAACAAGCCTCTGTGTCTGATATTTAGAATTCATGTATTAATTATTCTTCAGTATAGCACATTTTCGGAAAATCTAGTGAGGAAACATACATATTATAAGTATAAAGCTACAATAAAAATTATAGTTACTTGAAGTCTATTAATCTGCATCAGGCTTGCTATACTGGACGTCTTATCAGAAGAATAAGCCTGTGATTAAGTCATTTGTATGATATTGTAAATGTATTCCGTTCATAGGTAGAAGTGTAGTTAAATGACCAAGGGTACAAATAGATGAGCGCCCGGACCCTTCGCGAAAAGCGCTTATCTGATGCGAGGACTCCGAGCATAAAGACACTGGTCAAGGTCTGGAAACTCTCCTGCACTACTCCTCGTGGGCATAATGAAGCTATGCCCCTGTTCACAGCGTCAAGGAAAAATATTTCGACTAAAATCCTACTTATATTATAAATGCGAAAGTTTGTGAGGATGGATGTATGGATTAATGTATGTTTGTTCCTCTTTCACGAAAAATCTACTGAACGGATTTGGATTAAATTTTACAGTAATATTGCTTATACATCAGATTAATACATAAAGTACAATTTATAATAATTTTATGTAATTTGGTCATAATATAACGATACATATCAAGAAAGTCGGAAAAAAATGTATCCCGGGAAACTCCTTCACGCGCGCGAAGCCGCAAGCAAAAGCTAGTCCACAATAAAAGTAAAAATATTTTTTAGTTTATCTACAGTCAGTTAATCTTAAGATTCAACAGATCTCTTGTGTCTTTATCGAAAATCAGGTCTTATATTGTCACCTTAGATTTAACCGTATAGATAAAATACCTAAGTATAATGTTACATAATGTGCTGAACTAACACTTAAAGTAATGTTGAAATAAAACTGAATAAAATATTTTTGCAGTTTTACATCTTTAATTTTACTCTGGACATTTTGCTGGCTTAACAGCATTCAGCACGGAGCCATGCGGAAACATTGGAAATAAAATTAAACTTATTAAATCGCGTATAAATCAATTGCATAGTATTTACGCACCTAAACATGAGAAATAATTTTTAATTATGATGTGACATCAGGATGTCTTTTAACAAAAGCTAGACCCGAAACACATTTCATTTTTACGTTAACATTTGTTACGTTCCGAGAAACGAAATTGTGTCTTCCGTTACACAATCGGCTTATCGCTACTGCACTGAGCGTGTGGTAACTATACTAATAAGCAGAAGTTTTTGTTCGTTAAAACGTCCAGCTCTGCACCTTCTGCTCCATATCTGATAATTCTTCACTAATAAGATACTTTACCCCTGAGCGCTAGTGGAGAATGGTACATATACCTATATTAGGTATATGGGTTGGTTTTATAGTGCAAAATAATAAATAATTAGATTACGTTTTATACATAATACTTACATTATTTAAAGCTCAATGGAATAAGTTTGTATGGCAGAAGAGCGAACTAGAGAAAAATATGTTGCCAGTAAAAAAAAAATGGCAATACAAGAAAAGTTTATTTTATAGTTGGCAATAAGTTGCTTAGTAATTATCATAAAGCTGACAGTGTGGATCATTCCTAAAAGCTTACTAATTAGTTGAAAATATAAGTATTTTCAGCTCCTCCTTATGTTTTTATTTGATTTCATTAGTTGAGCTTCACCGCTCGGTGTCTTAAAACGCTCGCCTTGCTTTTATAGGAGTTTCAGAGGCGGTGTGAGGGCAAGTACAAAATAACAAGCAGTTACTTTTAATATTTATTTACATTAAAATATTGTTAGTTTCGGCTTCCCTTTTGAATTTTTAACTCTTTGCAGTGCATATTGTTGCCTTCATCACGGGAAGTTTTTACATGAACTGAGCAGAAGCTAGAATGATAATAATATTCAGTGTCTTCACGAATTGAAATTTAGGTGAAACGTTAAAACAGACTGTGATAATATTACGTTTAGACGCATTTCAGATTTATGCGTCTATCAAGTTTATTTCTACAGCATATGCCGACGTGTAATACGAGTATCTTGAAATAGATTTCTCTGAAATAATTTAAGGCTACACAAATGAAAATTTCAAAATTTATGAGGCTTTACATTGTTGAGAGATCGATTAAGAGTATAATGATATTAATAGCGGCTTCATAACTTTTATTAGTCGTAACATTTAAATTTTTCATCGTAAAACTACTTTCCTTGGTGACGTAATTGTACTGTTGTAGACCACCATGCTGCGGTTTCGGGTTTGAATCTCGAGTCGGGTAAAAGGATTGAATTTTTCTGCTCAGTATAAGCCCGTCATCTAAAATCGTTCCAGTAAATAGCAATCGGCTTGCCATCTATTACATGTGTGATTACACTGTCTATTCTCGAAAAGCCAAAAAGGTTATGCTGCATTTAAATTTATTTCTTCCAGAATTTTCTTTAAAAATTCATAACGGTTGCACATTTTCAATGTACATATTTGCGTTGTCTAACAAGAATATAGTGCTTCGCCCAATTGTTTCCGTTCCTTGCAATTGTCGGGATCAAAATGTCACGAGAAAGAACCATCCAGTATGATGTATGTCGCTATATTAAAGGCATCCATCATTTTTATAGATTTATAAATTTTACATTTCCTTGTTGGCAATGAATATCAATTTATGTTGCAATTTATTTGTAACATTGACAATGTCTTAGATTTTAAGATAGAATTTCTAAGTTAGCAGTGGTGGGTCAGTTAATGTTAAGAAATCAGAGCTTACAAGCAAAATTATAACTAAAATTGCATTTTTCTTATCTAGACTACGTGTAGGTCACTGACTTGGTAAGTATAATGAAGACGTTAATATATGTAGAATATAAAAACGTTGAAAACATACGAAGAGTTACAAAAAAGTAACTTTAAACAAATAGGAATTTTACGAGTGAACATTTCAAAATCAGACACTACCAGTGGCAAAGCGTCCATACAACCGGATTCCTACCGGCTTCCTTTTTAAATTTATTTACGTTTGCCATCTCAGGATAGTAATTTAAAAAATTACGTACTTCTTATAACTATCAATATTGATTGTGTTTATTTGATATTACAAACTGCCTAGCCCATATTATATTAGTAGGGTATTATGGTATTTGTCGAGGGTATAATTTTCGTTTATCGGACCACAGGAGCCAATTTTCCTCTAACCCAAACTCAGACTAATCCATTATAGATAAATTAAGCGGCTTCATTGCGTATTCTACTACATCGTAGATATTATGATACTTGTTAAACTATAAACGAAAATGCAATTATGATATAATATTATAATGTTTCACGTAAGTTTAATTAATTACTTACATATCTGAAATTTTGGGCATCGTGAAACGTATACAAAACTTCTTTTGAAAAACCGATAGTAATTTTGTTAAGTCAACTTCCAAGGCTGTTTAGATAATAATTATTGAAAAAGTATACTCTAACAAATCAAACGAAAATTGTTCCGCAGCCACACATATACATCATAGCATAATGTATTTTGTGAAAGATTTTTTGGCTAACTGCTGCATTATCACCGGGTTACCTTGCTTGTTAGCAACCCAGTTGTCCAGTTGGACACGAGTGATCCCTGGACTTAGCAACAACAGCGACCTCGGTAAGGGAAGAAATAGGGGAAGGATGGAAACTTCGTAGGTTGGGTATAGGAAAATGTTCGGGCCCGTCCAAGCCTCAATGTGTGTTTTGGGCCCGCGACGAATGTTCCTCAATGCTTGGGTGTGCATTCTCTGTGAAGACTGAGCGCACAAAACTTACCTCAGGGGAGAATGTTAATGAGTTAACGTATTTAAATCAGTGTGAACAAAAATATGTAGACGTAGAGCGTAATGTATGCTCGTTCCGATTTTGACAATGGCAAGACTTCTGGTTGCGTGTTCTAATAGCTTATCCACCCTTTATTAAAATATATCATTGACTGTCGACGGAACACTAGAATAGTATTAATGTACAAAATAATAAAGAATATTGTGTAAATACAATAGAGTCCGTGTTAATAATTTAATTATTTCTTTACAAAGCAAACGTGTGCATTTAGTTCAAACGATTGTTAATTTTTTTGTTCACATGAACATTATTTTAGACTTACTGCATCTGACATTTATACATTTTAGAGATATTAAAATATTTAATTTAATTATGGTGTTTTATATTTAGTTTTTATTTAAAATAATTAATTTTAAGTAACTGAGTATTGGCGTAGGTTTGTTGCGTGCTCTGGGACGAAGAACCCGTAAGAAATTAGAAAACAAAATAGATAGTAAAATATAACATACTGATATACTCCCCGACATGGCACTACACCGAAATTCGAATACATTTTGTCAAAGTGCAGAACGTTTATACATTTTACACCGTCTTCTATCTAACAGAAAAGTATACAATATACATAACCAATAAACAAACATGACGATCCGAGCAATATGAAATGCGGCAAAGTTTGCGATACGTTGAGACCAAACATCACGACCTGTGCAATATGACAATGAAGTCTTCGAAACGTTGACAGAAAATTGTAATATAAAATCGCGATAAAATCAGAAAAATAGTTTATATCAATCATCATAGAATTTCTAATAAAAATATTCTCGCAGTGATGAGCATAACCTCGACTCTTGTATCCATTATTTACTTATTTATAAAGTTTGATCGTTATCATACCATGTTGGAATTCATCCTAATTCGTCGAAGCAATTGAATTCCGGCACTTCTAACATGTCACATGTTACAATGCCGCCTGTATCGAGTTCATTACGTCGTTTGTTAATAAAAATCTAAACGAGTGACACGAATTACATCCGTACTTTGGGAAGATAAATGGCAGCTTTATATCTACGCCTTAAGACTGATTTTTCAATTAAATAATACCCTGGCTGAATAGAAAAGTCAAATAATTTTAGTATTTTATTCATAAACTGATATTTTTAACTTATGTAGATTAATGGGTAGAAATAACTTTTACCAGACATAATTAAAATAGGTATTCGATAGTACTAGTATAGTAGCAAGTCATGTTGAACTTTAATGGCGGGAAAATTAAGAGTTCCTGCGGGATACTTCGGAGTCGACGGAAATCGTAAATAAATAAATCTTCTTCTACAACTTTATTACGCTACAATTCTTAGAATAAAACTGTTGTATAAAATAATATGTTTTGTTCTTAGAAGTTCTTTGTTCCAACATACGCAAGTCTATTCAACTCTTACTGTATTGTGTATACATTATAAATAGCCCATGGTTTAAATAAGACTTCAATGACTGGACAACTTTTAATACAAAGGCTAACTTTATATTTACAGGTACTTAAAACATTAAAAAATAAAATAAATGTTATTGGCGTTTTAACTCGAATAGAGCCCTATGCGAAAAGTTAATTATGGAAAAGATGTTTTGATTTTTACCAACCGAACGTATATGTGCCTATTTCTTAAAATACTTCCTAAGTCCTTTTTGAGGAACTTTTATTCAATAATAGTGATTTGATCACTTAGTTCTCCGTCCGTCAGTCCGTTAACATAATTTTTCTCAAAAGCAGCTCAGCTGAGAGGTATCAATTTAAAGTTTGTCAATAACTCAGGTTGGTTGGTCTCTTTCAGTTATGAAATTATCAAACTTATAAGTCAACGCGATCAAATATATGAATGTTTGTCACATTTTTGCGCCTATTTTGCTATTTCACAAGAGAATCAAAACCTTTAGTACCTCCTGTTGAGTTAGAATTCTGAAATTTGACAACAAATATCTTACAGCACATGTAAAACAAAAAATTAAAACCATCAACATGTATTTTGATAACAAAAAAGCTGA
Source organism: Manduca sexta (assembly GCF_014839805.1). Taxonomy (NCBI): domain Eukaryota; kingdom Metazoa; phylum Arthropoda; class Insecta; order Lepidoptera; family Sphingidae; genus Manduca; species Manduca sexta. Next base: position 15,651 of record NW_023594208.1, read on the forward strand.
TTTGTACGGAATTCTCGGTATACGAGTTCAAATCACACTTGTCCTGATTTTATGCTACCTGTATTTGGCTTTGATAGACCCTACAGCAAGAGCTAATGAAAACATGTTCTAAAACGATTAAGATGACAATCAATTGAATATTAAATATATTTCAAACAAAGCAAAGGCCATTAAATGAGAAAGAAAACAAGCAAATACATGAATAAATAAATGAACAAAAAGATAATACTTCCGACACAATTTAAAATCGCTAGCGGCACATCACCGGCTTACCTTGAAAACCTTTTAACCTTTTGTATTTTGAAGTCCAATTTATACGATCTTTGATATATTTCCCAGTAAAAGATTTAATTTATTTCGTATCGAGGAAATACACACACTCATGCCTTTTATCCCCGAATATGCCTACCTGAGGCAGAGACGCAACTGGTGCAGACACTGTCCGCGTGTGTATTCCGTCATAATATGATAGGCCTATCGCCTTATTTCTTAGTTTCACCACAGACTTAATAAACAAATGAGTATGAATGTGTGTCAAATGCAGTGTGCAATGGTTTTTTCAATTCATTTTATGTATTTCTCATCGATATTATATAAAATATTAGGTTTCTACAATTCGTCTTCACAATATAAACTTTGATTGAACCAAATTTTATACTCCTTCGTACGCAAAAGTTTCAAAAGAGTATAAACAAAGTTTTTGTTTCATGTATAAAATATATTATTATGTATAGACAAATATTTTTTTGAAAACACGTTTTTTCATTACCTAAATTTATTTTTGTTTTATTTGATTTTAATTTTTTTGCAAGTCAAAGGGTTGTTATAAGGAAAAAAATAGAGATTGAAAAAAGAAGGAGATATGT
>NW_023594209.1:0-15574 GCF_014839805.1 Manduca sexta
TTGACCACGATTGTAACGGCAGCAGCTTCTTGTGGCTTAATTGATTATAAATACTAATAGCGTAAATATTTATATCGCGTTACTATACTGGAGGTTTTAAAGATTTAACATTAATAAGGATTAATGCGCCAGACGATATAATCTGCGTCCGGAGTAGTACGATGATTACTCCTTTCACGCGTAAATCGTTCGCGCCCCACTTGATAATAATCTCCCATTTGAAATTAGCTGCTTATTTCACGTACAAAAGGTTTACTTTTCTACGATAACTTTCTGGAGGTAAAGCGATGAAGGATAATGTGCGGATGAGGTCCCGAGGCGTGTTTACATAGAACTTACTTCATTACTGGGTATTAATGAGAGTCGAAGCGCCACCGGGCACGCCGTCTTTATTACGTTCGGGTTATGCGCCCACCAATTTGCCGACTTTCTACCGATAACACACCTACACCCTTAATTAATAAACGTGCCTTAAATTTATACACGATTGTCGATATAATTAATTTACAAGTGATTTACCTTCTCACAATTAGCTGTCGCCGTAGTCTGCGTGTGGCTTGTAGAAGATATACGATACTGCATACCCGACACAGTACAGAATCCCTCGTGATGGTGTGTAGAATAAACACCGGTTATCGTCACATCAGTATCTTGATTGACTATAAATTCCATTTTCTGCTTTCGATCCGCCGACGCGGCATCATCCACTTCTTTTAGTTTCTTCGTTTTTGATTCCGACTTAACGCCGGAAGCTGCTACGTTTTGGCTTTTGAGAAAAGATTCATCACTGCAGGAGTCCGACCTTGTTGCATCTTTATTAGATTTAGGCGACCGTTTTTCATAACTAGCGGCCAAGATAGCTGTGGCATTTAGACTGGCCATACGTTTTTGCACGACCATGTCTTTCAGATCCATAACAACTTCATTTCTATTTCGTTTTTTCTTTACAGGCACGCCAGCTGTCTTTTCATTTTGCCGGTGGTTTATCAGAATCGGATTTGCTAGTAGGTGTTTTGGTGATTTTCTTTTTATCTGGTCCGGCCTTCTTTTTCGTGTCTTGTTCGCTATCTTCACTGGAAGATGTAGACGATTTTGGATCCCAGTATTTGCCAGCGCTTCTGATGCCTGGTACTCCACGTAGTGTCCTTTGTGGCGGACTATCGTCGGAACTTTCAGAAGTTTCATCTTTCTTTTCTTTTTTATTTTCGTACTCGGACTCAGATGTACTTTCTTGTTTTTCCTCTTTCGGTTTAGATTCCTTCTTTTTAGATAGCAGGGGCTTTGACGTGCTAGGTAACAGTTGTCTATCCACCGTTTTCATTAGGCCCAGCTCCATATGTGACCTGCTTTCATTTTCATAAAGGCAGTGGACTTTAGCTATAGCATTTAAGGAGGCCATTCTATGTTTTTTAGGCCCAGTCCACATGGATAAGAGCTTAAGACGCCTCTTACTGGGTTTTCCCCACCCAAAAGAGCACAGTCATCTTTTAAGTCAATTAAGGAATCTTTCGACAGCTCTTTTAATTCTTTAGAAGTTGTTTTCTTTACGCTGTCAGTTATCCTCTTATACTTTTTATTCCTTTGCTTTTTATTTCTGCAGACGTGTCTGATCCTGAAGACTCTTTGGTTTCATTATCGTCATTAGACTCGTTAACACTTTCTTCCGATGAAGAATAATTAAATGTTTTGGTGTTAAGCGAAAATTTTGACGTGTCAAGTTCATCATCAGATGAACTACTTTTTTTGATAGGTTTCTTCGATTTAACAGGAGATTTTTTTACTGGTTGATTAGATTTAAATGATTTTTCGTTTTTATTCGGTGTTGGTTCCGTATCCAAAAATTTTATTGGACTAAATGGCTTTCCAGTTACACTTGATTTTCTGGCAACCATTTTATAAGATTTACTTACTATTGGTTTTGGTTTATCGTCATGTTCTGTCTCACTAGCGATAATGGTTGCTTCTACGCTTGAAGTAGCGACATCGGTATTTTCGTTCTCAAGTGTAGTTATTTCTTCAGACCTCTTATTAGCTTTTAACTGCTTAACTACTTCTCTCGATGGGCTCGATGTGGCGAATATTTTTTCTTTTCCGATTCGGTCTTTTTATCAATAACGGTTCCTTTTACTCTTGCTATCGGGCGCACCCGCCCGACATTTTTATTTATAGGACTTCGAAAGTCTGATAAAATACTTTTTGGAGAATCAACTTTCTCAGTAAATGTGTACACATCAATGTCTGGGCCTTGAGAAACTAGCGTGTTTGAAGCATTTTTGTCTTTGCAATTGTCATCAGTTTTAGTTTCAAATTTCATTGACAAAAACCTCTCAGAAACACTTAGGTTTCCTTTTGAATTTTTTAAACATTTTACATCGATGTCTACAGTCCTTGGAGATCGACTTGAAGTAAAAAATTTCGGAGGCCTTTCGGTCTCAGTTTTCGGGGTATCTGTAGGGGTGGTAGGGAGATGCTTTAGAAGAATTATTATCAGGCGAATTCTCAGTAATAATTTTGATCTCTGTTTTTCTGCCCCCGTCAACACACGAGTCATCCCTTATTGTCTCCTTAGGTTCTTTAATCATATCATCTTTTTTAATTTGCTCTATTTCCTGTTTCTTCTCCTGATTACTTTTATTCTTATCGCAACTATTTTTATTATCTTTGTTTTCAATTTCGCTATGCTCTTTTTGAGGCTCTTGCCTTGCTGATGGATTTTTTCTTTGATTTCCTGTCGTCCCTTTTTGATAACAGTTTTACCTTTGAAAATTTGGTTGGTGTTTTCTTAGCTGCTTCAGTTTTTGCTTTGTACTTTGGGTCATTATTTTTCCAACTTTTGATGCACGTGCGTTGGTAGTCTTTCCTTTGTTCTCTGACTTAACAGGTTTTTTAACAGCAGTTTTCTTTACATTGGTTTCAGCAGTAGTTTTAACCGTATCTTTTTTCTCCTTAGGATCTTTCTTTGCTTTTTTAGCTGGCGAGTCGCTTCGTGTTCTAGACGTACCAACCTTGGCTGTATCTGGAGTTGTTTCGTTTTTATTAACTGTAGACTCTTCATCATTTTTAGTTGCAACATCATCTTTGCTGTTCTTCTTCTGACCTTTCGCTAAAGACTTACCTACCAATTTTTTACTTTTTCGAAGTAGCAATCTTCTTTTTATTTTGTTTCGAAGTTGATGCCTTTAAAGTTGTTTTAAATCCCCTTTCTTAGGTACAGGTTTTGAAGCTTGTGACCGCATTGTCTGCTTTGGTCAGATGAATGTTACCGTCATTGATTGATGGTTGCGATCACATTCTGAAACAATCGAAATATTTTTGTTAGTTTTGAAGAAGCACACAAAAAACATAAAGCACTTGGGACAACAATTAAAAAGAAGTTGGGGCTGCCGGCTGCAACCCGTTTTTAAACTAACTTCAAACACTTCTGGGCAGCCGCCGGCATTAGGCCAAAAACCTTTTGTTATATGATTTGCACCGCGGCAGATGGCCGTTATTGTAGCGCTTGCGTTTCTTCAAAATAACGGATTCACATGTAGAATTATGTAGAGAAATATTGAGTCTTATTGTTATTGAGCTCTACAGGATTATTAAATCAGAGTAAGATTACGTAATTTATTTAATACACAATAATAATATTAATTTATTAAGAATCTTTTTGGAGAAGCGATTAGCAGAATTTTTAAATAAGACATGGATTGTATCCCAGCAGCTGCATTATATTTTTGTAACTGGTTTTTGGTAAATGTAACAAAGTCTTAAAATCAAAAATACCTTAGACCAAGTGCGTACTATTCAGTTGTAAAGTATATTATATTTCTTACATTTTATTTATTGCATCAAATAAATGCTACTTCCACTGTTTTCGAATAAAAAAAAACAAAGTATAAAATAAAACAACGGCTCTAATTGTAAGCTAAAAATAAAACACAAACAGCGATATTATCGTATGAAAATATTAAACACCGAAATGGAATAAGAAAAATAAACGTTTATCAATAAACACGTGCTAAAAGCAAAGTATAATTCTTGCCAAAATAAACTGTGATAACGAATAAACGGACGGTCAATGGCGAAATTAAAATTGTACGCGATTCGGAAAATTATATGTATATCGTACGTGTCGAGAATTAAGTAAAGGTTAAATAACGCAGTTTTGCGATACTTATCTTGAATTCAATCATCGGGCTTAGTAATAATGGTAGTCATTATGACTATTTATATTTTTATAGTGTCGTAATTATACGCGTATTTCAGTAGGTATAAATATTATAGTAAAACAATGTTATTTTATAAATTTAATTGAAAAAAAAATCGTATCATAAAAATATCTGCTCTGTATCCGTTATATCACTCTGCCTCAAAAATCTGAAATGCGGTAGCAATCTAGTTACTTCACTGCGCAGGTTAAAGGTAAACGAATAAGCAAGCCAACTTGCAGTTATAGAATAGACGTACGTGGAAAATTCTGTTACGAGCACACCAATTTTGTAACATAATCGCTACGTTTTATACTTCAAGTAAAAGGATTTGCTCTACATTCAAAATCATGTAAAAATTATTTGACGCCCTAAACGTGATTCAACCATTTATAAAACAATAAAAATTCTATGTTTAACAAAATTAACGCAACCCGCAGTTACATAAGTTTAGTGTTAAATAAAGTTTTTAACACTGCGCCGTGAGACTAAACAGAGAGTCGTAAAATGAGTTATTTTCATTGAGGACGAACGTTTTGAGCGAAAGCACATCACACGGCGCGCCGTGGCCAAACTATTTCAATAAAAGTTTAAAACGGCCTTCCCGGTCGTTCCGTGAAATATTAATGTAACAATGTGCTAACGCAAACACTTGCAAACGTAATATATGGTAGGAAACTATAGAGTCTTTATAATTTGAATATAGAACGTAAGAAAATTCAAAACGTAATTATTTAATCTATTTTGTATTGAAGTACTAAAGATGAATTACGATAAAAATAATTTGTAAATAAGTATCTCGAGTTGTTTATTTTTGTCGGCAGTCTGATTTTGAACTAATACATAAATTTTAATGTATATATCCATAAATTGAAGACCATAAAATTATTTTATAGGAACTTTAAAGATATTTATATTAATAGCAATTTAAGATTGTACATCGCAACGGGCGGGTATGTTCACTGCAGTAAGCAATGAAAAGCTCAGTAAGTGCTTGATAAATGTACGGGCTTTTTCAGTAACATCTTGATGTTCCGTGTCGGTTTCCGTTTCTCTGTTAATGTTACGTTTTCAATCCTTATGTCAGCTCAGTGGATTTATGTAAATGTAATCTGAATTTATTAATGTAAAAATTATCGTGTTTAGGTTTAGTTGTGTGAACTGATTACATTTACATAATTAATGCTTAGGTAATTTAGGATTGTTGGTGTAAAGTTTGATAGCCTAAGTAATTCCATTAGCATACACACATACACGTACGCCTTGTACCCCGAAAGGGTAGGCAGAGGCGCAACTGGTGCATCGCATTTTCCGGCCGTGTGTATTCGTTTCCATGATGTCATAGGGGCGAGCCTATTACCATTACGGACACAAATTCTTCGGGCTGATACTAAGAAGAAAAACCCAATATCACTGTTCGACCCGGATCAGATCCCGCGACCTCAGCACTGCAGTCGTACCGTAATACAACGACGCCACCGAGGCAGTCAGTAATGCAATTAGCATAGTTAAGATTACAAGTTTATCATTACCGTATCATTAGTAAAACCTATAGTAATAATGTAAGAAATAAATAAATACTCATAACATATTTGATAAAGTAGAAAGATGGAACATGTGTCCGCTGGTGTTTTCATCTCCGAAGTATAAAATATCAAGGCACAACTGCCAGGTCCGGAGAGTTAGGTAGGTAGGTAGGTGCGTTTTCACGCACTAAAAATGTATCGATGCATATATAACATGGAAAAAATATAGGTTCCCCAGCCTCCGACGTTGCCGTCAATCTCTTTGTTCCTATGATAAGGTTCGCTACTGCCTGACCTAGCGCACCTGTGTATGACAAAAGTTTAATTTATTTTTTTACGAACATTGCCTCGTGGCTCGTCCACCGTGTAACTCTTTTCCCGTGATAGAAGTCCCACTGACCAATTTTCTGGGATAAAAAATAGCCTATACGTTAATCTGGGTTTTGGTGAAAAATTTCCATTCAAATTCATTATCGATTTACGTGTAATACGTCATCACAAATGTTATTTATATTAAAAGAATAGTGTGATATAATACCACTAAAATAGCATCTAAATAGGAATTTACAAAGCAATGTAATTAAATAATTAGTACTAAAGAATTTGCAGTAACAATGTATTCTCACAGCGCATCGCCCCGAGATATTTTAAATAGCAATGAAAACATAATGCTATTGCGGGCTTTGTTTGTTATGTGTGGGGTAAGAAATAAGGAGGTTCAAACCTATTTTAGTAGACAGCAATTGATGCGCTAAATGTGATTCGGATATAATATTTTGGCAATGTTGATGGCAGCACGAGGTGAAAAAATTAAGTGAAGTAAAGAAAATTCTTGGTAGTTTATTTTGGTGAAGAAAAAAAAGAACTCAAAGTTTACAAGCTATTTGAAGGTTTAAATTTGTTTAGCTACTTATGTCGGCGACTGTCCATATGCGGCTATAGTTATAGCCATAAGTTAAGCATATTAATATTTACTTTAAGAATGATGATAGTTGTTGAAGTAGATAAAAAAGTGAGTAGGTATTTATTAATTTATACTGACGACATCCGTCTTCAATAAACAATCACAAATCAAAATCAATGCCTCGTAGAAAGGATGAATAGGTGCTCAAATGTTTAATAATAATAATACTTTGTATATTAATAGTATTATATACTTTGCCCACTGCTGAGTACGGGCCTCCTCTACTACTAAGAGGGATTAGGCCTTAGTCCACCACGCTGGCCTAGTGCGGATTGGTAGACTTTACACACCTTCGAAATTCCTATAGAGAACTTCTCAGATGTGCAGGTTTCCTCACGATGTTTTCCTTCACCGTTAAAGTGAACGATAAATTCAAAAAGGATACACACATGACTTTTAGAAAAGTCAGAGGTGTGTGCCCTTGGGGATTTGAACCTGCGGACATTCGTGTTTGCAGTCCGTTCTACACCCAACTAGGCTATCGCCGCTTAAATGTTTAAAACTAGAAAATTAAGTTAGAATTATGCTGCTTATTATTTTTATAGACTAGATTGTAATTTATTGCTAAGAACCTAGTTCTTACAAAAAATGGTTAATAACTGTGAGCATTTTTCTCCGTCCGAACAACATATTTTAAAAAAATCGCAATAAATTCCAAAAAGTAGTCTTATTTCAACCATTTCCTCCCCTATTTAATACTGGTTAGTACATTCTATAAAAAGTCAAACATATTTTATAACAAAGTACAAGCACAATCAAACCAGACGTACAATACAGAGGAAATACTAAAACGCAAAGAGACTGCATAAAAGAAGAAAGATTTTTTTGACTAAGTGCAAGTAATTCTCGTGATATAATTAAAGGGATGAGACGCCTTTTGTCAAGTTAATCTAATAGAGCGGTGGCAGACGTCGGAGAGCACTTGTTATTGTTTGAACTGACGCGATTTTATTTTTATCGTCCGGCTTGTAAGGAACTAGTAGTTTTAAGAGTTGGCCGACATTTCCCATTGGAAAGGTTGATAGCCCCGTGTTTTGCCAGCTTTGCTCTGAGTTTATATTACAAATCCGAAGACAGGTAGCGTTTAATCTCTTTACTTGTTCGGTGAGGTTGTTTTTAATGTTACAGTGTGTTTATCATAGCCAAATTTGGTTTTAGATAATTGTAGCATTGTTTATGGTGTTTTGTCTTCTCTTTTTAAAGTTATCTTTAAGTTTTTTTTATATGTGAGTATTTTTGGTCTCAATGTCGTATTTTTTGAATAGATGAGGGTTGTTTACAGTTATTTTAATTAATATCGGCGTGGCCGACACATGTGGTTTATAAATGTAAGGTCGCGGCTTTAATTCCTTGCGAGGAATTTCTCTAGATAAATAAGAGACCAAAGTTATTAGTACGCGTCATTGAGTGTCGATAATGTAGCTAAAGGCTCTTTATTATAAAACATTACAAAAACCGGTTTATTCACGTGCATACTTGGAGAAGGATACAGCGCGATCTTAACGTGTGGGAAGTCACAGAGCGTATAAAAACAGGAAGTTGCGTAGTTATAGAAAAAATAACACAAAAACTATCGTAAATTGTTAAGTAAGGAGCATTGTACTCCTTTTTTAAAATGATGGCGTGGGTTCTATTCTTAGTACAGACGAGCTTTTAAAGTGTGAATGGAATATTTAGACGCACTTTTAGAGACGCATATTTATTACAGATAATAAATTTTCATATTTTATTTGAAACAGTGGCGTGAGTTATGATTATTGTTGAAAGAATAAGATTATCGATAAATTACTATAACTGACTTTTCTTATAAAATTGCTGTATTAATTTTTAATACGAATAAAGTTTTCTAATAGGAATTTCAGCATTATTTTACATTACATTTACTTTAAAACTGTATTAAAGTTAAGATTGCCTACTATCTCTCTATGGGCACGTGCAAAGGGTAATATAACAATTATTATTTTAAGACCCAACTTTAGGTATTACATTTAGGTACTCAGGACAAAATATCCAATTTAAATAACAAATCAGTACTAAACACTAAACTTACTCTATTGAACCGCGCCGCGTCGTGTATGGCCGATCGTGGCGCGCCTTCGAGAACCATTGGTTGACCTTCCACGGGAGTAAGGCATTACGGGACGACGGCGGGGGCCGGAGGGAGCCCGAGGGGCCCGAGGGGACGTATCGATCTGCCTGCGAGTCGGCATCCCAACATCCGAGGCTCCTCAGATTCACTTTTACGCCACTTGCACGTCAATTACAGTAATTCTGATAGGCCCCGAGTGCTGACATTCGCTAATGCATAGTTTATTCAATAATGACTGGACGATTTACGTTACGGATTAAGATTCTACTGATTTAATCTTTTATCCTTTGTCTTTAAAGAGCGCCTATGATTTTAATGCCTACATTTATAGAAACATGTCTAAATTTGTTGGACATACAGGTAAATATCTAGGATAAGGTACTTACTTAAATAAATCAGTCTTAGAGCATAGAAGAGAAGTTTTGTTTATTGTTGTAAAAAGTATCGAACACAATTGATGTTATATTTAAATGAATATTAATTTACTTAACTATGTATATGAGTTATGAGAGAGTTAAGATTGACGGAAAATAAATCATTTCAATTTTAATTTGCATAACATAATACACCGATTAGGTACCTACTTAACTTAGAAGCTCATTAGATTTATTGACCATCTCTACACCTATTTGCATAATTTCTTGCGGTTATTGTGGCATCTGTGATCACTATGTAATTAGATTAGTTATTATAATCATAACCACAAACTTATACGCAAATTTCAATGCCGCACACATATTTCCCTACAATATTGTCGTAAACAAAAACGGCTACAAAACAGTTTAAAGCCGCTAAAAGTATTACACGAACACTCGTGTTCCTTTGTAAGCGACTGTAAAATAGCAAGCAAACAAATATAAATCGCAGGAACTGGCCCGTAATCTGTTTAGTACAAAGTCGGAACACTTGTAGCGTGGTTACGCAAACCGGCAGTTATTTAATTAGTGCAAATGACTGCGCCGATCACAGAGAGAACGCTAATGAAAACAACCGTTTGGCTTTCGCTGTCCTTTACCGCAAACACTTGGACTGCCAGTTTTGGTTAGTGTAAACAAATCGTTTAAATTGTTATAGGACTTGTGAACTATAATATAACACCTTCAAAAACCACCAAAACAACAAAAATAATAAATAACATTATCTAATATACTGGTGTCCAATTTTGGAGTCTTTACCTTATTAAAATTAAACATTGTTTTTGTATATTTATTCATGTATTTATCTAGGTCAGCTAGCAATTTTTATTAGCCATCGATTCAAAATTGGTACTTAATTTATAAAACAAAATACATATTTACATACATATTTTTGGTATTTGAAGGCGGTATAATTTTTTGTTAAAATGTTTTTTTTTGTGTTAAAAATAGACCGTCTCGATGGTGTAGTTGTGTTGCGCACGCGGTGCGATGTGACTATTGCGCTGAGATGTTACATCTCTGCCTACCCCTGAAAAGGTGAAATGCTCTATATACATTAATTAATCGTAACCCACACACTCCTACGCACATACAAAAGTAGACCCAACAAAATCTAACGCAAAAGCACAACTGAAAAAACACAGGAAAGTAAATACGCAATTTCGTTTACTTGGACGACATACTTAATCCTGTTATTTTAGTTTTAAAACCAAACTTCGCAACCGATTTTGAAATTAATTCTGTAGGAATAATCTGGAAGTAAATTACTTTTAAATAAAAAAAAAGTAGTCTTCTAAATCGTATAATAAATGACTTAGTTTTGAGGTAACAACAACAAAACAAATATAGAGGTCGAATAGACCTTCATATTTTTGAAGTCAGTTAAAAATAGAGAAATTGTTGTTATACCTAGCTGGTCGCAAATCTAGCCAACGGTATTAAAGGGGTTCTTTTACAGGGAAATAATATCAAATTTGTAAATTTTACATACCAAGAGCACAAAGCCACTGACTAAAACACATCATAGTACATTATTTCACATAATATTTAAAATTTGAGACAATACTAAAAAAAACAGTCATTTTCGCGCCAGTATTTTTTTTACATGAACGACACGTAGGTATTTTATTTTGTTAATATTTCTTTATTCCTGATATTCGAAGCATTGTAGTTGATTAGAAATAAAATAAATATGATCATTGCATCTAATGTTAATATAATTTCTTATTCCTTTTCATTTATTTTAACCGAGTTTTCATAATTGAGGTGTTAACCCAAAAATCTCACCAGGAATAAAAATGACGATATTATTTGCTTTCACATTAATTAAAATTTTACATTACTCTTAAGATATTTGTCAAAGATGCCGTTGGGAGCAAATCCCAAGACTTCATCAGATCGCTCTTTTTGAGTTAGTCCGATAACGTACCAAATTAAATCTGCGTTTTAATATTTATTTATAAAATTCAATTCATATAACGTTGAGTCTATTTAATATAATGAAATATAAATAAGTGTATCGTCTTGGATTGCCAGAAAATTAAGAATCAGAAATTTCGCAAATACTCATTTATCAATCATCAGATCAGATAATAAAATACAACACGAAAAATTTAAATAATAGTTATAATGATGAAATTTGCAAAGGTCTCACTATTTTATTCCAACAAAAAAAAATTGGTCTAAAATTAGCTTTTTAAAAGCTGTTAGCCATAACGACCATAGAATATTATATTATTTAATAATATCCATATTTATTAAATCCAAAGCTTAACAGAATAATGAAGATACCTTAGAAATACATTGTTAACCAAAAACATTTTCAGCGTACGACAACAAAGGAAACTTAGCGGGAAAACCTACTATAAATTTCCGAGCTATGCAAGTTTTCACAGCACCACCACCAACTCGTGTTAGTGTCCGAAAATAGGTCATGAGTAAAACCAAATCATTTCCATAGATGGCGTTGGCGATAAAATGAATTCCAGAATCTCCAACCAAGCTTTTGCATTGAAATTTGCCCGTTATACCGTATTATTTGCTTATTTTGATAACGTGTTAATAGAAACCGATATTGAAAACAAAGTATTATTCTAAGCGTATTTTATTTGTATGTATTTTACTGTTGATAATGTTAATTTTGGTGGCAAACTATACTTTGTGATGAAGTTAATAAACTCAAAATTTTGTGCAGGAATTTTTTTTGTCCGAAAAAAAAGTTCTTCGAGTGCGGATACTGAAACTTATCTAGTGATAGTGAAAGTTACTTAAAAAGCGGTAAATTAAGTTCTGTGACTAGATTTGATGTACGTATAGTTAAATTACAAATGAATTATTATTTAACTGTTTTTTAATTCAACAAAGAAATGTAACCTATTAAGTTACTTACATAAATTAACAAGCAAATTGATTATCAGCTGGTAATGCTTCTGAGAATTTTATGTAAAATTAAGCCAGAATAATTGGCTCATGAAAACAAACATTTTTTATAAAATATAAACGCTTTATAAATCCAATTAATATTATATTCACACAATATTCTGAAATTAGAATCGTATCAAGAGGATTTATTGTTTGATTACAGGAAAATAAATTAAGTACTGTTTTTATGTTTTTCTAAGCTGTGTCATTGAACTCAGTCTGTTATTTGAATTGGGCCATGGCGAGAACGAGATAGCAATACGCTTTGCCTCGCGTTGCCGTCCATATGTGGGGAACAATCGTATCATAAACATGAATGAACACATTCCATTTAAGCCCCTTATATTATGATGGGTGATTTATTAATTTGTTGTGGTATTCAATAGGAATTCGTAACATAATTTAATGAGTTATTCGATCTCAGCCGCCAATCTTCGTGTTGTTTTTTTGTTGCATTGGTCCCTTTAGATCCTTGTAAAAGATGGCAATTTGTTTAATTCTTATTATCAATCACAACTCTTCCGAATTAATTAGAGAATGACTTCACAGCTACCCAAACCCTTCATCGCACTATTCGATGGCTCTCAAGTAAACTAATAATAATAATATGAGCCCTGTATTATATACTTGCCCACTGCTGAGCACGGGCCTTCTCTACTACTGAGAGGGACTTATAGAACTTCTCAGACGTGCAGGTTTCCTCACGATGTTTTCCTTCACCGTTAAGGCGAACGATAAATTCACAAAGAATACACACATCATTTTAGAAAAGTCAGGGGTGTGTGTGCCCTTGAGATTTGAACCTGCGGACATTCGTTTGTCCGTTCCACACCCAACTAGGCTATCGCCAAAGTAAAACTATTGTATCGGAAAAATAGCGATATTCACATTTTTAACGATTCGTTGTCTAGGTACTGTTTACTACTAAACCTATTTATTCAAAAGTTAATAAACAAAAAAGTCATTAAAAATCATGTACTAACTTTTGTAATAGGTTTGGTAGTTAACAGTACCTAAATAATGAAACGTTAACATATCGCTTTCAGTACAATAGGTTACTTAGGAGCCATCGTATTATCTATACCTATTTCATCAATCAAACGTCAATATCCCGTCTTAATATTCACGCAGACGAGTCCCATAGGAGCCTGACAAATGTGCCACTGAATCCCGATGCGTTTGAGATGTAACCGTAGCTTGCGGTGCGAATGCGGCTTGCTCTGTCTTGGTTAAAGCTCATTCCGAATCAATTCTGGCGGTGAGCACTGAGTGTGCTCTCGTGGCGTATGGCCACGTTGTCTCTTTCACGCAATTACCTTTTAAATGAAGATCAGTTTTGAACTGAATGTTGTTAGTCTACACGTGTTATAGCGGTAACACCGGGATATGTTGCCAAGATCGTGGTTAATCTAACATTTATATGTTAAGACAGCTTGTTCTTCATTACCGTTCAGTTAGATTTTAGAAGGATTGAAAGACGCATCTTTCTTTAGTCAATCGTTGTGCATATTTACTATTTTTCGGTATAGTGAAATGCGTAACAATTCATTCTTGTAGCTAACAATTTCGTGTAGTTGCTTATTCATTGGAACTTACTTTTAATTACGGTTTAGAACTTACGAGATAAATTGTTTTACAAAGTAAATTATGTCAAGTATAATACTACGGTAATTCTAAACTCGGCTGAACTTCTGAAAGAATAAATAATAATAATAATATCAGCCCTGTATTATTATATACTTGCTCACGGCTGAGCACGGGCCTCCTCTACTACTGAGAGGGATTAGGCCTTAGTCCACCACGCTGGCCTAGTGCGGATTGGTTAACTTCACACACCTTCGAAATTCCTATAGAGAACTTCTCAGATGTGCAGGTTTCCTCACGATGTTTTCCTTCACCGTTAAAGCGAGCGATCAATTCACAAAGTGTGTGTGTGTGTGTGTGCCCTTGGGATTTGAACCTGCGGACATTCTTCTTGGCAGTCCGTTCCACACCCAACTAGGCTTTCGCCGCTTAAGAATATACTACTCACATTATTATGATTCGATATCTAAGATTGTCTTATACATTGGACAAAACATGACAACCCAATAAATTAAATACAATAAGAGGTTGCTGCGACTCGCGAGTAAATACTACTCCTCAAATAAAATATACGACGCACAAATACGTCACACTGTCAACTGCGCACCTAAATAAATCGTAATCATCCGAATACAATCTACGTTAGCGTATACTTCAACTGACAGATTAAATTTACTTAAACATTGTAAACTAGGCCTTAAGTACAATACAATTGCAACAGCCTGTATACGCCTAATAAAGACCTTAAGACCCAGAGCTTATTAAATTAAATTACAATAGTAATTACGTGAGTCGCCGGTCGTATTTGTTTCCATGATTAAGTATTACCCTTGTAGTTGTAGCATTAACAATTGTTCCACACCTCGCCGTAACCGTCCTGACCACTAAACGCAACAATGTTTAGATGTTTGTTGCTTAATCATGCGGTAACTATTAGGTTGGAAGGGATTTTATATAGGTAAAACTAACTTGTACAACACGAACGTTTGAGCCTGAATAACGTTTAAGGAATTATATGTGTTATATATGAACATTTCGAGTCAAATATATATACCATTCTGTAAGACTTACACATTGACGTATATTTTATACATACGAGCGTTCATATAAACTATTTGTTCAAAATTTTACTGAAATCGCAATCAAAATGTCACTGTTATAACCTATTTATTCACTTGAACAAATAATTTTACTTATTTGACAGATATTTTTTATTCAAATTCAGGTTTACACTTAGACTCGAGTTTTTATAGTATGAGCGCCACTCCTGACACACAACCACAAGCTGTCAATACTGACCATACTTAAGTCAGTTAGAATGGATTGCAGTTCAATTTAGATGAACACAGTAAATGTTCGGAACGCCAAATCGTGTGTGCAGTAGGTACATACATATCGATGGACTTAGATGACTATAAAACAGTTATGAAGGGTGAAATGTTCTGTGAGTAAACCCGACACAACATGTAAGTACTAATATGCTTATAATGCGGTCTACAGCTCCATGTAAAGACATTTAGATTTTATATAAATAATGAAAGAGAAGGAATCCGGTTATATGGACCATGCGCCACTGCTATAAAATCCTGCTACGCAATTTAATTGTAAGGTTACAATATTATAAATGATGAAATATAAAACTCCAGGAAACAAACAAAAATTCATAAGTTTATCGTCATGTTTATAGAATTACAAAAATAAGCTACATAGATTATAACAACGAACACATCTTCAATGTTTTCCTTATACTACGAAAGGAATTTAAACGATAGCTCGAATAATCAATTAAAACGTGGCTAGTAGAGTTTTAATCTCCCAAACAGCCGTCGAATTGAGAGAGTTGAAAATCGACAACCGAATTCCGATAGCATCGTATTCAA
>NW_023594210.1:0-15572 GCF_014839805.1 Manduca sexta
TTGCACCCGTGCGAAGCCGGGGCGGGTGGCTAGTTGATTATAAAATAAAACTATTTTACACATATTTTTATATTATAATTCTACCGACGGTTCGGAAACTGCAGCCTTCATTGTCATGGGGGTGTTAATCGTTCGAAAAGTCAATTACAATATCTACCTACATTTTACAATTATATATTTTTTTTATTGTTTTAGTTATTGACGGTTGTTTTGACGTATCATAATTGCACCTTTTTTTCGTCTATATAAAGTAGCCTATATATTAATCTAGGAAATAGTCTATCCGTGCGACAAATTCCATCTAAATCCGTTCAGCTGTTTACTTCTAACAAACATTCAAACTTTTGCTTTTATTAGTAAGACAATCATAAAGTTTTATCGAAATCGTGTTACTCTGTTACGGATTTATTGAAAATTTTAAACACATCAATAAGAGACCTTATTTGTAACGTGACAAAATCTAAACATTTGAAAAAGACCCATTTCTAAAGCATCTACCGTAATGTCCAAAATCCGAACACAATGTATAAGAAACAGTCGACACATTAAATCAATCTGAGACCCGAAAGAGAACAAAAACAATTTTTATATCGTAAATTTCAACATTTAGAAGGAAACAGAGCAAAAAAGCTGGAAACAAAGGGAGAAAAAAGGGAGAGTGCTCGGGATAGGGCAGCCCGGACGGCAACGACAGAAAAACCAAATGATTTATCGTGTGAAGCGGCGCATCTTCGGCTTTGTGCTGCGCGCAGGTGCGACACAGATACCCTGCAGGATAGTATAGTACACTGCGTGACACTGGGTGTGTTCCAGTTAAAGATTATCCTCCTTATTCATAGACGTTATTTAACTAAGGACGGAGCATTGCTGTGATAACAAGTCTGTTTCTCAGTGCTGACGGCATGGCAGCCTTCGCAGTGCGTATACATAGGGCTGTTGTGATTGGCTAATATTGAGATACAACTTGAATCTAGTTGGCTGTCAGATAAACAAAGCTGAGAAACAAACTTGTTATCAGCAATGCTCTGTTATTAGATAAATAACGTCTGTGAATAAGGGGGTAAGAATATACCAGTGGCGCAGCGTGAAGTTTCCGGAAAGTAAACCCGACACAACATAGGTACTAATGCATAAATGCGGTCCGCAAATCTAATGATAATTAGATTTTACATGAAAGAGCCAGCAAGGATCGGATTATAGGGATCCTTCGCTATAGAAGTATAGGTTTGATGGAAGTTGAAGCATTCAAGACTTAGACTGCACGATGCTATAGGATCTCGCACAAGTTGCCCTACTACCGTCGTTATATAATAGAAAAATAATTATAGGTATGACATTTCCTATCGATATTGTTATCGTTAGTATTCAGGATCCTTGTGAAGATCATAACTTCATTAATAACATTTAATGAGTCTTTGAAAAGGTGAAAGACATTTTTTGCAAAAATCTGCATATATGTAAGTTAAAAATAATTATTTCTTATTAGTTATATTGTTTCTTAGTAGTATTTTTCAGGATGCAATTTCATACATAATTAAACACGATATTTACGTAAAATAAATAGTATGTACACGTGTAAAGTTATTGTAACACATTGGTTTCGCAGGATGTCCTGCAGGATGGAGTAACGAGCGTAGATCCTGCAGGATGTGTCGGAATCGTTCGGAATGATTGCGATTACAATTTGTATTGGTATCAATCAATCATATGCTAGCAGAATCATTGATAAATTAGTATCGTAAACCTTGACTCCTTTGGTGTACGATACCGAACAATTGCTATCCAGTCACTGCTCATGAGCACTAATTAGTAATTTCTCTGTGTCTAATTTGGAAGTAAATAATAAGTTTAATTAAACAACATCCTAATTTCAATAAGGAAGATGGTTGGAAGCTTGCACGAGCCTGGGATCCAGTTCTACATTTAATTAAATCTGAACCCAAAAGACTGCTTGCCAAACTTCAAGACACTGTGAGCTCATTCTGCGTAGATCGGACCACCAACAGTTAAAAATGTTGTATTTTATAAAATGTAGGTAGATATTGTAACTGGGACTTTACGGATGAACATCTCAGTCCCCCGTGACCATGAAGGCTGCAAAGTCTTCGAAACGTCGGGAGAAAACTAAAATATTAAAACCGCGATAAAATTCGTAAAATACTTTAATTTAAATGTCTAACATTCGCGTAAACTTAAGAAAGCAGATAATAATTGCATCTAAACCGACTTCCTGTGGTTCTCTTACTTCAACCCTAAATAAGTAGTCATTCTAACTGCCTTTACTCTAAAAAATAGACTCAAACAATCAAGATTTTTAGCGGTTTTCTAAGCTTGTTCATTGTCTTGCTGTTTCATACCTTCTAGTGCCGTTCTGATGTCTCTTGTTTGAATCCCGGGTCGGGCTGCGATATTGTTTTTTCTGCTCTGTATTCTGAATGTTGGAATTCTTGCTCTATATGGCGATAGACTCGCTTTCTATCATGGGATGGAACACACATGACGAAGTATGTGCCCTGAATGTACCTGCCTAGCGCTTCGGAGATAAATGCGTGATGTGTGTTGTTGGATCTTGGATCATCATGTTTATGTTAAGGGATAATGACGTTTATAGCTAGTCGATGATCATCATAATATACCTGTTAACTGTTGAACATAAGGCTCCTTCCGAAGATTCCAAAATCCAAGCTAACTTGAAAACTGTCTGAATCCAGACTTACTACCTTTATCAGCTCATCTGTCATATCTAATACAAATTCAAATCTTAAGTTACTCAGAAACTCATACTTGTATAAACCATTGGAGAGTCGAAACTAGAACTTTGATAATAAACGCACAATGAAACTCAATTAACATAAATATATTTTTTAAACAATTATCATGGATTTAAAAATAATATTAATGTAAATCGCGTAAAACGTTCAGATAACACTTATTACCGTTACGTCATAGTTTAGCAATCAATTGTTTATATATGTCCCTTATTTGAAAATGGGTAGACAGAAGAGTAACACGTATGTATATTCTATAGCAACATAAATTTATGTCGAACAGCAGAATTATTTTACGAAAACAAATTTCAGCGAATTTTTGGTGACCAATACAGGAATGAACCAGAAACCAAAAGCATCATACTCAACTACTAGATGAATGAGATGTTAATGAAGTAATATTATTATAAAACACAAAAATTATATTTCGCCTTGTTTGTAGTTGTCATTTTAATATGTTTAAAAGTAGGTAATAAATAATAATATTGTATTAGATTTAGTTCCGTGTTTCAAGATTATATATGATAGTTTAAACTTAATATTATAATATATTTGTATTTGTTTTCATATCTATTATGGGTCTTATGTTAACTGAAATAAATAAAACAGAAAAATAATTGGGTATTATATTTTTTGTTTCATATTATAAACGATTTTTAACTCTATATAAGTTCTATATCATATAAATAATTAACTATGCCTATATTCCAATTAATTAAACAACATTCAAACACTAAAGCATTTCGCGTTAAAAATAATAAATTAGAAATACAGAACTCGTAAAGCCCAAACCGATTATTAAAATCAAATTACAAATTAGTAACAACCAAAAACAATAGACCAGTTTGGCGCTAAAACATGGCAATTAACATTCATATTTCTTTTTTCAACCGGCAACCCAGGCATTACAATTGGTGTTGCCGGGAAAAAACGCGATTTGATACGTATCTCATGTACAATGTATATACATCGTAATAATAGTCGTTAGTGAAATGTTACGTCTTGAAAACGCACCATTTTTGTGGCTGGCAATTATTTTCACTCGATAATTATCGTTTTTTTACCCGCCTTTTGTTCGGTTACGGTTTGTGTTCGATATTTGAATTTTGTTTTTTCTGTACGTACGTAGTTTACATACGTTATTACATACTGTGTGGGATTCAATGTTAATGAGTTTGGATGGAAAACGTCTCGCTTAGTTCGTAGCGTTTACGTGAAATTTGAATGTAAGTAGTTGGACGGTGGGTATAAAGATAAAGATGTAGAGGTAATTCGAGATATCGTACTGTCGGTTATGAGCGTAGGTAGTAGAGCTGCACTCGTGCCGCGGCGGGGATGGTTCGGACTTGTATTTTTGCATCTGAGCGTACACCGCCGGAAGATATTATTGAGCGGAATATATGCAAGTGTGTCCGGACCGCGAGCGCCGCGAGTGGCGCAGTGCTGCGGTTCCTTGCGTTCCCTCGTGCATTAACATACAGCGTCACACTCGAGCCGCGAGCTAACGGGCATATTTAGACAATTTCCCGACAAATCCCCGGCCGGGTCTCGCCCCCGTATAAATATTATAGGTGCGCCACCTCGCGCGCCCCATTCTCAAATTCGCCAGGTTATTACAATTTTTCGCGTTATGAATATCGTCGCGAGCCCGCCGTAATGCCCCTCGCGCCGAGGAGTCACACCTCAGCAATTTTACTTTAATTCTTATTTAGAGTGCCGCCTTATTTCGGTTACAAGATTTTTAGTGTTTGTTTATGGCGGAGGAGACGGCGCGATGGGGTAATTTTCGCCTTTCTCCGAGCCGATGTAATTTTAAGTTTGCCGTTGTACAAAACGCAAATTGCCCATAAAAAGTGGCAGGCGACATGAGATCGCGTCCCGCCGCGTCGCGCAGGGTCAAGGAGCTTATTTATTTTGTTTAAAATCGAACGTTCATCGGCGTCGCGCGTCGCTCATCGCTCGCCGCCCGTCGCTCGTCGCTCGCCGCTCGGCGTCATTGCTCCGCTATCAATCATGCATGCGCCATTGCGCAGCGCGCGCGCGCTTTTGTTCGAATTACGAATTTCGAAAAGGAACATAACACGCCAAAATTATGGTGGTTGGGTTCCAAATTCGAATTTCAAAAAGAAGAAATTCTGATTTGGAACGCGCCCCCCGCCGCGACGGCCGTGCGAGCGCTCCGCCTGTACCGGCGATAATTATTATTCAATTAAACTATTAAAGTGAACATCGATTGGAGCGTTTTGTTTCGCGTTCCCATGTAGCGCACGAAGAAGCAGACACACGTAGAAAGTAAGCGCGATACACTCACCCGTCGCGCAAACTTATTTTGTCGGGTGAATATGAAAAAAATGTAATAATACAGTGTGACACCGTTAAAAAAGTAACGAAATTGCTAATGGTGTATGATATTGCCTCCCCTCATTTTTGGGGTAAGAAAAGACTAGGGGTGGCAACACCTTCGCTCTCCCAGGAGGTGTTTTTTTGAGTCGAGTATTTTTTTCTCTCTTTCTGATGTTTTTTGCGTAATGACGCTGAGGTCCTGGGAGAGTTGGACGAATCCATTAGATAGGCGGGAAGAGCTTAATGTGGCTGTTTTTCTCTCTGAATCGAAATCGGTTGAAAAACGATGTCACATGTGTCGCCGTGGAGGACATTAGTACGAATTGTAATAGCTTTCCACCCGCCGCGTGCGGAGAGGCAGAGCGAAGCGCGGAGGAGCCATCAAATGTAATTTCTTTATTTGTTTCTCTAAACACATTAAAGTTTTAAATCGTACGCGCCAAACTTTTAAGAACTCGACTTGAATGAATAAACATCACTTTTTGTTTGGACATAAATCTTATTTGATTACTTCGAAAAAATAAAGATTATTTTTCTTTATCAAAATTAGAATGGTATTCTGTGCACATTAATAACGATTTATCTGTTCATCTTTAAACATTTTAAATTGAATACTGGCCAGACAAGACAGGTGGATTAAAAAGAAAAAAAAGCAATTAAAATTGTCATTCCAATTTCAAATTTTAATCCTTGTAATTTTAAATGTTTTTTTTTATTCTTTGCAGGCAAATGGTGCCCGTCGCGACGTGAGTGGTCGTCCCCGCCCGACGTAACGCGGCGGGTGTACTCGTCAGTATTCCTGGGCAGTCCGGGTGAGTACCCAGGTAATGTACAACACAGCACGACACGCAAAGGGAGCGATACGAGCGACTTATGTTCCAAATTTGAAAATTGATTTATACTTAAAATGAGAGCGGCCAACATCTATCAACTGATTGCATGAGAAGCCGAGCTTCTCTTAATATATTAAAATATGTTGTCATATAAATACTACTTACATAGATTATTAAATTACTAATATTGATTAATGGAAACTGGTAAACATTTAATTTGACAACTGAAACAGGAAGCAACATTCGATCAACATTATTATATATTCTAAAGGAAGGAATTTTATTAGTAATAAATCAAAGTCTTAATGTCAATATTCATGAGAAATGTTATGTTTAGCTACTACTTGTAATTTTATAACATAAGTCACTCCTATCGCTTTGGCAATGTGCACTTATTATCACTATGTTATAATTGTATTACGACAGATGTATATAAATCTTACATCCTCATGGGATAAAATTAAAATACCATAGATATGTAAGATTTTAACATTGGTCCATTATCAAAATCTATTTTTAAAAAGACATTTAAAAACCAGAAAAAGACATAAAAAACCTGCACAAATTCGCACTGGCAGGTAACAATCAATTTTAAAATTAGAACAAAATAATCCCTCCAATATGTTGACAAAAGCGTGGCGATGTAACGAATATGCTTGTAACGGCGGCCTCCTACGTCACCGCGAGAAATGGTGCTCCATCCATCACGGGGTGCTTGTGACGCGCCGCTGTGAATCTTGTACAAGGTCACCGCGTCTACACTGACGTTCGATTTTTAAATAATCCACAATTTTATCAATTGGCTAATCGATAGTAGAATCGATATTTTAATTATGGTAAAGACTTATGTAGAGTTTTGTGATTAAGTTTTTTTAGTATCAGTTTTATAACACATTTGTGTATATAACGCATAAAGTCCTATATTCCTAACAGTTGGTGTTAGACTTAGTACATTTTTTTTTATCGACTGCACTACAAATTGGCCTCACTACACGTGATGGTAAATGAAGGAAAACCCAAAAACATACCGACCGGCATGAAATAATCATTTCTAGACGGTCGGCACAGTTATGCCGGCCTGCTTAATTGCTTTTCCGCGCTCCGCTTCATGATACCTGTACATCTATAACTGATTCAACATAGAACATTTACCGCTCTCTCGTTAAATCTTGCAATTGATACATATTCGATACAATTTCCGTTGCTATCGAACCTCGTCTCGTTGCGTCGTGCTGCGACAACCCGCGGCGTGATGCGCGCGCGCACCGCGACAGCCCATCGATCACGCATGTTATCGACTCCATCTGTGTCATCATGTTGCAAGGTCGCGTTAAAATCTGGAAAACATGGAAAAATTTAGCGTTTGCTTTTCTATAATCTTTGCGATGAATTTATGAGTATAAATCATGCTATTTTAGGTCAAAATAAGTATGTTTTCGTGGTGTCTGATCTCCAGGAATTTTAAGATCCTGTCTTACCATAAACTGTGTTCCCACTTTTTATAATTGATACTGTCTCTAATGCGGATTTTGTAGAACATCCATGTAGCCATGTTTGCCTAGTACATATATATAAAAACTACATTGCAAGATGTTACAATTTTTCATGGCTCTAATGCGGATTTTGTAAAACATCCACGAGGCCATGTTTTCCTAGTACAAATATGTATTACTTAATTAAATTATGTTACAATTTTCACGGATAAATTATCTTACATAGGTTACAACTAGATATACCTACCTATGTGTTATATAAGTAAATCCAATTTTTTTCCGCCGGGTGATCAATAGAGTTGGCATAAGCACCTATATTTCATAAGGAATACGGCATTATATCTTAAATTCCTTGGCCCATTATGCAAAGAAAAAATAAGACAAAATAAAATCAATTAGCTGACAAGGCTGTATGTGATATTTCTTCGGTCGCTACTTTAGCAAAATAAAAATAAGGCTATTTTATATTATTAATATTTAATTTTAGAAAATAAGGCTTAAGGTGGTAGCTCAAGGTCCATTTTCATACATTTTGTTTCGGCTTTAATCTGGGTAACTAAACAAGTATTGGCAAGTAAAGAATTTAAATTCACGTCTAGTTAGTGATTAGTTCGCAGTTGAAGAAAAATGTAAAATAATTAATAATCATGGATATTTCTGCCTTTAAAATTTAATATGACGAAATTTTAAAGGCCGAAATATCCATGATTAATATATTTTATATAACTTTAAATATCACTAACTAGATAATTCTTTAAATTAAGGCTTAAAATAATGAATGAACATAACTTACAATTTCATCATGTGTATGTTAAAGGGAAGTAAAAGTGTTACATTGAATTTTACGTATGTTCACACCTCAATTCCTACAGGGGTAGGAAGAAATCTAACTAGTATACTTACCGTTCCGTAATGTAGTGTGCAATCTACTGCAAATAATCAACATTGAAATCTAAGACATATGTGTCGAAAAATTCAAACTTGTGAGCGTCCAAGATCTCAGCAATTTTGCAGCGTAAGTAGACCTACTTAAATTAATAATATTAGTTTATACCGTCGTATAGTTAAGATATAAAGGTTGAAGCAATTAAACTGCATTAAATAATCGGTTGACACGGTCGACGAAGGTTTTTACTAATCACGGCTCGCCATTCGCCACTCGCACCGCCACGGCTTACGATATCCTCGCAATAAACGCCACACTGACAGCGTTTGATCCACTTTTTGTCTATATATTATACTCATAAAGTTTTATGAACGCTAGCAAATCATTTTAGCACTTTTGTAAGTAATTTTAATTCAAACAGGTTTTATAAATACACGCCATATTTTATTGTGTTTATAAATAACTTAAAACAAACATTACGAGGCGCCGCGTCGGTGTTGCGGCGACATCTAGCGGTACGCACGCGAAACAAACTACTACGCGCGCCCGTCAATTCAATACCAGTTTTAATTACGAGTAATAAGTCATGTATTACCATTACGGGGTTACGGGGCTTGCGATGTTACGGTATTGGGATGAGTGGCGCTATCCGTCCCGCTCGCTCTCGGCCGATAACGTATGTTTATCTCGCTCGTGCATTACACGTCAACTCATTGCCCGTTTCCATTACACTATATCAATTACCGGTCGTTGCTCGTTTGACCGTCGCTTTGATCACACGAACATATTTTTTTGATCCGGGATAACAGTTGCCGTGAGTATTCCAATACCGGTACTTGAACGGTGTTTTGAATTCAAACATAATATTTATATTGGTTTCTGCGCAGAACAAAAGGATCGCTGATTTTCATTTCGAACAGAAATGTAAGATCAGCGGAATAGAACGACATAGCCGCATAACTCAACATACATTCCCGATTTTGTTCTACGTTCGTAAACGGACGTACAATGGACGACGCGACGGAACCGGCACAAAAAGTGCGCCAGAAAGAGAAGTCGTAAGATTATCGACGCCGTCTTCATCGAGGAAGGAATCGAACGCCGAGAGAGCACACGCGATCGCGTCTTTACGACGTGCGAAAGAGATAAAACAATTCCTTATGTCGCTATTCTTAAGTCGTTTGCGCGTTCAGTATGCCACTTTATGCCGTCACGTTAAGGTCGCAGTTTCATTGTTTTAATTAGGTATCGACGATACAGCGGTAACGTAACGGAACGTTATAACTTCATTTAGCCGGATCCGTGAATTAGGCTCTTGTTTAATAAAAAATAGGGTCGTTTTTTGTTTGGAGAGTGGACGGTGGTTGTGGCGCGTGGTGCGCGTCGTCGGTTGCCATGGATACCGGTCGCGTTGGAATGCCCCGTCGGGCGAGCGAGCTGAATCAGTGTTCCCCGCTCATGGAGATGTTTTTACCTAAATTAGTAACAAAAACAATGCTCCCCGATAATGAGTTATGGATGTGTGCGTCTCTACTCGCTGCTCGTTGCTCGGCCGACGATAGCGCGCTCTGTTTGTTTTTATATAGGTGACATTTCATGCTGGAGAGATATTTCAGTCGCGAGTGTTTCGTCGCCGACACTTTTAGTTGGATCACTCATAATAGACTCCATTCAAATACACCACGAGTTAAATTTATGATATGAATTTTGAAGTTCTGATGTTGAGTGTGTTTTTATTTACAAATACATCGGCGATGACGTTCTCGTTAGCTCAATAGACTAAACACGGCGAGTGGCGTGTAGGCGTAGTAAAACTGCGTGGGGCAACGTGTTCGACGCCCGGTGCACGTCCCGGTGCGGGTCTTCGAACTCATTCATCAAGCTGCGCCGTAATTACGCCGCGCGCGCCTAAACATGAAAAACGAACGTATTTTTAATAATTCTCATTATGAATTCGCGTTCGAAATTTGAAATTAGAAACAGTGCGGGACGCCGCACGGCGATGTCGTGGGTGCGAGCGAGAGAGCGCTAAATTGCTCAATTTGTGCCAGCGCTCATAACGCGTCTTCGGGTTCCTTTTTCAAAAAATCCAATGAGATCGATCGCTCGCCATGTCCGCAAATTAGAGCGGGAATCGTTGTTCGTTAGCGATGCGCGCATTCAGGAACGCTCTAACCGTCTTGCGGTCGACACGGGATAATAGTTTCTATGTCGTGTAAATAAGTACGATAATCTCACGCGTGCTGTTAATCTTAATCTGCGTTTCGAGAGTCAAAGCTCACCGCCTTAGCAATGCTTGAGTCCGGGCGCTTATTTCGCTCGTCCGCTCGCAGCGCTCGCCGCTCGCTCGCGGGGTCACGCTGGCGCGAAAATTGCACTCGGCTTCATTACCCGTTCGTGCAATGACCGGCCCTTATGTACTCGCGCCCGCAAATGGCTTTTAACTCGGCCTTGTTCTCAGATGGCTTGGTGGACGTGTTATGTGCGAAGTGTGGACGGGGTTCGATTCCGCGTCAGAATAGAATTACTGTTATAGTTCATGGTTAATAATAAGGAATTGCTGACAATATGTAGAAAAAGTGTTTTTATTCTAAGTTAATAACTGTTAAAATTAAATAAGTAGAGGTTTTAGATCATTCATAATTGCCGACGGACTATAGAAGCAAAAATAATGTCTACTATATATATTTTTATAACGATTTCCTATATATAAATTCGTGCTTATACCCACAAACGGGTAGACAGAGTCGGAACTAGACCCACTAAAATTATTTCCACATCCACATTAAACGCAGTCTAATTCTTTGCAACTTAGATGTTTTACATCAATAGACTTATCCTAACTTGAGAATCGAATTTAGACCCTCAGGGACCGATTAGATGTCATAAAAAATTCTTTATTCATCACATAGGCGAACATAGCTGCACTTATATATTATGTACATGAGAATATTTATCATTTAAATAAAGGCGCTTATATATTGTAGCCTCTACATACTGTTTCTGAAGTTATTTTGAAGAAAAAGCAAGATTCATCTTACTAATATTATAACTTATTAATATAAATATGTAATTATTTGATATCACTATTGTGTTCCGGTTTGAAGGACATTGTAGCCAGTGTAACTACTGCACATAATAACACTTAACATCTCATGTCTCATGGTGAGCGCAGTGGAATACCAAACAATACTTTGTAATTCAATGGATGGTGTTTCTACTGTTTATGGTCGTATCGCTTACCATCAGGCGAACGGTAAGCTCGTCTCGTCATTCAAAGCAATTAAAAAAAATTACATAGCAGCCTTTTGGCTACACAGGTGCAGTGAAGCCACTTTAGTGATATCAGACCTGTATTATAGTCCTACTGCAGCTCGAGTCTCTACTGAGATTAGGCCTTAGTCCACCACGCTGGCCTAGTGATTGGTAGACTTCATACACTCTCAAACCTACCTGAAGCCAATGGCTGTGCTTTAAATGAAAATATGTTTAGCAACTTCGTAAGCAGCGATAGCCTAGTTGGTTGTGGAGCGGACTGCCGTGACGAATGTCCGCAGGTTCAAAACCCTCTTTTTCTAAAATTATGTGTGTATTCTTTGTGAATTATCGCTTGCTTTAACGGTGAAGGAAAACATCGTGAGGAAACCTGCATACCTGAGAAGTTCTCTATACGAAATTGGAATACCTAACTGAAGCTATTATCTGTGCTTTAAATAAAAATCGGCTGAGCAACTTGGAATGAAATTTGGCACTAAGATAGAAGATATCCTAGTATTTAGTTTATTTTGTCCCTGAATGGTTTCGCCTGAGGCCTTATTCTCTCTCTTTATATATTAGTATAAATGAGAAAGTGTGTGTGTTACGCATTGACGGCTAAATTACTGATCAGATTTATGTGAAATTTGGTGTTACTCTCCCCAATTTCTTCTAGACCCTTTATCACCCTCCATGAAAGCCTCCAGCGCTTATGAGAAAGACCGGGCTAATCTATAGCCACTAATTCAAAACGCATCCCAAGGTCCTGTATGTTCAATTGTTGACGCCGGTGGTCTGCCTGAGAGAGCAATTTGTTCCCGACCTGCGACCTCGGGTATGCTAATGCGCCCGGTCACTGAAGGGTGGGACTTGGCATTCAGTTCCCGGCGGGGGTCCGGTATGTATAAAGTAATATTTAAGTGTGTAGTTTGGTGGTAGAGACTTGAGAAATGGAAGTCTGATGTTTGATTCACTATAGGTATGTATATATCTGTCTATACAAATTTTGATAAAGCGTAAACGTTTGTTAGTTTGTTTGTAGGTTTGTAAACGCTAAACCCTGGAACTACTGAATCGAATTAGAAAATTCTTTTACTAATAAGACGCTACATTACTCTTGAATACTATAGGCTTTTCATCCCGGGAAATCTTTTTCACTCAGACATAACCGCGGGGAAAAAAGTTGTAAAATATAATATTATTATAAAGTTACTTTTATGCCGTCGGATAACATTAACAATAGTTTTAACTCGATGTTTATTTTATTGTGAAGAATAAAATAAAATTGTAGAGAACAGTAAAGGTATACACTATATGTTCATGTAACCGAGTGACTGGACGAGTTAGTAGTATCTGATGGTGAAGGCCATGACCAAAACAGACTCCACTCAGAACTTCGGAATACCAACGCTTTGTCAACAGTCCAAGGAAATGTGCTTCATAATGTTTAGACCTGCATTGAAAAGGGAAACTCAGAATAAATACAATTTAGGACTACCACTGACTATATAGTAAGTATTGTATTGGTTAGAAGAAATAAGGATGTTTGGATTTCAGCATTTTGATGTAACGTTTGTTGACAAATCATTACGGTTATTGTTTTAGAAATATACTTTGACATCTAGCTGTATTTTGTCGCCTAGACACCTATCGCCAGTTGTTCATTTCTTGAATAGATAATTCATACAGTGCGAATAAGATCAACTTGCGTCTTATCTATCGGACCAGTCAGACCGCTCGCCGTGACGCGCGGCGTGTCGCGGCTCATTGTCGCGCGTCACCCGGCGTCATGTTCCCTAACCTCGCACACCCACATCTCCATCTCGACCTTATCGCGCCATCGCAAAACAGAACAAAACCTCAATCAAATGTAAAGGCATTCGGGATCATAACCGGGCCGGCACACACGCCGGCAAACAAAACAAAACCACCGTAATGCACTAAGTGTCCGTCTTAAAACGCGTCGGCCGGCCACTCCGGCGGGCGGGCGAGCCAAACCGGACCGACCGGCGCGCGCCGAAGGTCCAAAGCGGCGCGGCGGAGGCGGCGGCGGGGCGCGGGCGGGCGGCGGTGATGGATTGCCCAATCAGGCGGCGTGGCGATGCCGCGGTAATCGAGCACTGCGCCCCGAGAGCACACTAGCGCACTGCGCCGCTCCGCACCGCCCTTACTGCCTTCTTCACCACTTCTGCACTCCACTTTACATTCTTCTTTAATTATCACTGTCATCTTCTTATGAACTCCTGGTACTTTACATAAAAAAATCAATTAATTACTACTTAAACAATCAATACTACTAACTCTTATGAGTTTCTAATACCCTAATACCGATTCTTGATAAGGTGTAACTATCAGCTATTAAAGACAACTTAACTTATTGTTTAATTGTGTCTAATAAGAAGTTAAATGTTATTTACGATCAACTTTGTCACTTGGAGCGCTGTTTTTGTGTAATAAATGTACAGTAATATTCTCATGTATTTTCTTATTAGCTGGTGTTGACATTGACACACATGTCAGATAGGCACATATTAAAATATAATGGACGTATAAAGATTTGTTTCAAGCTTGGTCTGACATATAGAATGGCAACCATATATAGATATATCTTATGTTTTTAAATTCAGTTGAATGAGAAACGCAAGTTATTCCCTAATCGTATACACCATCCTTAATTTTGAAGTCATGCTGTATGGACTACGCTCGTAACTCTGACACATATTTTGATTCAAAATTTTGTGAAATTTAAGCTAATAAGACTACAAAACATACATTTCAACATTATATTTCTATACAAATATAAAGCTCCAAATGTGCCTTTGAAAACAAGAAATCTTCTACCTAATATAATGTATGTTTCAAATTATATCAGTGCTATATGACTCATCAATGACTTAAAGTTTGATTATAATTATATCAGGCTGATGAAAAATTACTTTTACAGTATTGATCCTTGTATTAGCATATTCTAGTGGTCCACGACCCCTACCACCCCAATGTCTTAACAAATTACCAACCAACACTGCCAACCCCCTAACATTTTTATAAATCCAAATCGATAAGTACCAGGCGACCAGCAACGGGTCGGAGGGCAGACTATGAATTACACGGATCGATCGCGGCCAACTGTTGTAAACAAGGGAAAAAACCGCCCCGCGGCCATTATGAGGCACGTGAGTAATTCGGGACCTGTCACCGACAGCGCTCGGGCACGTGGACGGAGCCCGGCTCGCCATTGTCGGCCGGCAAACGAAACAGCGACCGTGAATTCTTAAGACTATTGTGATAGTATTGCTTTAAATTCGATGGGTAGGTCGCTGCTGATTATTTCGGACATGTGGAGATCATTTTGCCGTATAAAAAAAACACGACACAATTTGGATGACACTAAATTGATCATGAAACAAATACATTACAATTTCAGACGAAATAACAATGCTGGCTTACTACTGCTAGGTTACTAATATATGCAATGCCTTTTGCTTTGATACTCTGACGGATAATAGTATATCTATACATATTATAAAACAAAGTCCCCACATCTGTCTTTCTGTATGTGATCAATTTTCTCAAAATCTACTGAACGGATTTTTAGGGTTTTACTAAAAGATAATGCAATCCCTGAGGAAAGTTTAGGTTAATAGTACATTACGGATTTATGTAAATTTACTGAAATATAACGATTACTGTTGAAGAGGTCGCGTGGTTGAAAAAAATCTCATAGGGTTTACACTTTCCACACACAATTCACGCGGGCAAAGCCGTGGGTACAACTAGTATATAGATAATACTATGCAAGAGATTTCAGTACTTATATCTTCATTTAGTTATAAATAATATCAGCTCTGTATATACTGTCCCACTGCTGGGCACAGGTCTTAACTACTGAGAGGAATTAGGCCTTACTCTACCACACTGGCCTATTGCTGGCAGACTTCACACATTCTCAAAAACCTTATTTCCTCAAGATTTTTCCTTTATCATTAGATATATA
>NW_023594211.1:0-15551 GCF_014839805.1 Manduca sexta
TTTTTTGTTTTAATTTGAAGGGCAGCAGGCACCTAAATCGGGACATTACTTAGATCAACAAATATAATAAAGAAGGGTCAGTAAGGAGCTCTTTACATTATTATGTTAAATCTTATTGTGCCCTCGTGGGGGATGTGTCACTGGTTGACTTTGAAAAGAGGAATTACTTTTTTTTATTTCCACCCCAAACGGACAGTTCGCGTATTGAGATACAAAATTGTTCGAAACTTCATTCAATATTTACGAACTTTGTTTTGTACGAGTAGATGAAGTTTTGGTAGAGATTTTTTTGATTCGAATGTTTTCATTTTGTTTAAATTAAATGTGGAATGGAGTTTTATATTTTACTTTTAAAACCATTATAATAGCTTAAACGTGTTCTGAGTAATTCAATAATACTGCCTAGTCCAAAGGCGTTATAAGCTGTTATATACTCTATATTTTTCAAAACATTAATTAATTCTTAAAGTTATAAAAAAAATACCAATAATGACAATCCTTCTAATAAAAAGCCGTCCCCAAGACCAGAATACAAAAATTCGTAAGGAACATTTACCGTCAGCTAAAACCCACTGCAAGGGCGACTAAGATTTCTTTGTAGCAACGTAAATAGCCGCGAGGTCTCAGTAACCCTTGTATCCATTTGACAAGCCCCACACACCCCGCACAATCTATTTGTAAGGAGATGAGTATATAATTTCTCCCCAAGTAGCGACGTGGCATTTTTCATTCCCTCGGGCTATAACGTGTACTGGAATTTCTTTATGCTTCAGAATTTTGCACTTCCAATGAGTTTAGATGCAGTGAATGAAAATTTTTCCATAAATTATATTCACGGTTTTTTGGACACCTGGTGTCGCCTGGTTCTTCGTTTTATAGATACTTTTATGGCTTTATGCAAGCTCATATATTATAGTTTATCATCTACACCACAGCAATAAAAGCTATAATTGCGTGTCAGATAAAATAACTCGTCGTTTACCCTTAATAGGTACCCCCTCTCTTTTATCAGTACGTTAAAATTGCGTTGTTACCGATAGAAAGCTGCTATTAAAAATAAACTGTTATCTCTGCATTCCCGTGTTGTCCCACTTTTGATAACTTAATGGTTATACATAAAATGTCGTTACGTGTTGCGCAATTGATAATTGTGGGAGAGTTTATTTATTTTTCACCATTGTTCGGTTTTACGTATCTCCTAGCACACCTACACTGATGATTCATGCAAATCCGCCCACTTTGACCTTTTGTACTAAAAGTAGGCGAAGGAAATGATTAAGCGTGCGTTAGTGTTTGTGTAATTATTTTGTTTTTGGTTACATTTATTATAACTTATGTACCTACTAACTGACTCCGATCTAATGATGGAATGTGGCGATTTGATAGCCATGTGCCTCGAAAAACAAGTAAAACTATTGGTCCTGCGCCTGAACTCTCTCCGATAATGTCGAGTTGCCGTCTCACCAAACTATAAGAATGAAGGAACAGGGAGTGCACCTGTGTATTGCATACAAACTTGTGCCCTATATTAGCTTCTGCGTATCTTACTGATTTCCATTGAGAATGGCCGCCATGGCCGAAATTCGGCTAGGACAGATTTAATTAAGCATTAAGCTACTATCTATGTAGCAATTATAATTTGACGTACAGATACCTTCAAATCTGTTGTTTGACAATATTGTTGATCGCGTGAGGTGGATAACTAGAAGATGATCGAACATGACTTTACTCTTGTACGCAAGTGTTTAAACACGTTCGCTCAATGCTTTGTTTAAAACATTGTACGTTTATTGTATTTTAGCGAAGACATGGCTTCATTTGTATAAGTACAAAATATGCTGCTAAAAACAGGGGTATAAATATACTAGTATTTGGTATACATTATTGTCTTTGTTTTTTTTACTATTTCGGTTTAATACTTTCTAGTTCTACAATTTAATATGTTGACTGCCTGCAACATATTCTTATTAAAAATTAAAATTGATATAACTAAATTTTAAATCCAATGGCTTTAAGAACTAATTGTTACTTAAAATATAAAATTTCACGTGAACATTAAAAGTCACTTATCAAGATTTTAATTTGAATCACGCAATCACAAAAACGAACAAACAGATACATTTTCCTCTTACACGACAGCGGAAGTGTACTCCAAAAATATTTATTCTAGGAATGATTTAAACAGCGGACATTGCAATGAGTAACACTGTTGCGATAATCTGAGTGATGTTTACGCAGGTCGTTCACCATCATAGCATACATGCATAATCTATACTTAGCATAGAAGATATTTTAGGATTTATTCATTTAAGTACTAATTTTAATATTATTAAGTAATAATGACTATTAATTAGACTTCTTTTGTAATACCTATCTAAATTAAGACCATGTTATCAGAATTAAATTTATGTATTTACATCGTAATAAATTATAATGGGACTGTCATATCTGCTAAAAATAAAATCCCGAAATTAAAACCGAATTTAAAAAAAAAATTGAATGAAAAAGAAACTTTGATTAATTATAATTTGGCTAACATAAAACTTTTTCTACCTTCACTAATTCCAAGTCTACTTCACGTAAAGTCTTTAACCACTTAATTTTATATTTTGGATGTAAAGAAATAATGTAATTAATAGGTTTGTTACCTACAAAATTTTACTCTTAATAGATTTTATACTTAGTTTGAAAATTCGATGGTTTAAGTCCAGAGAAAATAATTCTGATATTATGCACAATCATTGTATCTATATTACTAAAAATTAAGTAATGATTATAGTAATAAATGATGCATCCCTACATTTTAGAAACATGCAAAAAGTCAGTGCGATAACATTATCAGCTAAGCTAAAAGCTCATTGCCCTTTAAAAACACAAATGCCCTACCTCCTTTCAAGTATAATATTAATAAAGCGGTAAACATTCCCCATTCTCCCGCATAATCATTAATTTCATCGCGATCGAACGGTTTACATATTGTAATACATTGTTTACACGTCGCGATGCTTAGCGCCTCGTTCTACGCTCATAAAATAAACATCATCAATAACCATTTAACAAACAAACAGTAAGGATTGATTTATTTGTTTTATTATAGCAATAACGTCCGTGTTCTTATCGGTAATCTAAGAAAAACACGGGATTCCCTATTTTCGTATTTGGAATTCTAGTTTATTTTAGTTTAGGTCTAAATATGGATTGGTTTCGTGTATTTGTAAAGTTTGTTTCAAAGAAGTGACGCGAGAGTTGCGTATTTTTGTAATGTGTTTATTTATACTGGTGGTTAATAAATTGATTTAAATAGGTATATGGAATCATTGCGACAATTTTTGTTTTCTTTCTAATAACGTTGTTAATTATCTTCTTAAATTAATTTCAATTAACATAAACAACAAAATACAAATTATAAATACACGAATTGAGAACTTCCTCCTTTTGGGAGTAGATTTAATTATTTTTTTTTCATATGTTTTAACCGCTTAAAACTGCTAACTAAAACCTTATACATATCCTATTAGGTATCCTATTACAGTCAATATCCAGGTACAACCTAACTG
This sequence comes from Manduca sexta, assembly GCF_014839805.1. Lineage (NCBI taxonomy): Eukaryota > Metazoa > Arthropoda > Insecta > Lepidoptera > Sphingidae > Manduca > Manduca sexta. Next base: position 3,558 of record NW_023594211.1, read on the forward strand.
TTATAAGACTAAATACAATGCATACATAAATCTTGGAAATTAAGCGAGATCCAAGCCGTACAGTTCTAAAGCTCCGTTGCCATTGTTTTGTTAAAATAAGAACAAGTACGCTCGTTTCGCCGACGTGACCTACTCACGTGTTGAATGTGTTTTTTATATCTCATACCATAACGTCCGTGCGGGAACGTTGAAAACTAAATAAAATAAACGTTTTTTCTTGCGTTTTTTGCTTGCAATGTGTACGCGGCTGAATCTTTGTAATTGTTATAGATTTTTTATGTCATATTTTTTATGCGATGCGTGCTCTATTTCGTTTGATATTTTTATTTTAATTTGAGTTATTATTTTTCGATGTTTATGTATTTAGGGGATATGTCGTAAAAAAAAAAACAAAAAAACTACCACAGTCATAATTATACTGTAGGAACGCACAAATGAATATCATGAAAATATTATTCGTAATCGTATATTGTGCACTCTCGTCGTTGACCGACATAGATTTGTAAAATATATTTTACGGAATATCCTGATACTAAATAATCAGTTATACTTTTATAAAGAGAATAGTGAAATGAATCAATGGTTCCAAGCAATTCCGAAATTTGTCAATCAATCTCGATTAACGTATCGTGTATAATGTATTATTTATTAAATTATTAATTAATTTTGTTTCGCAAAAACGTTCGTACACACCATGAATTTAATATAAAATCACAAACGCCGTGAGGGGATGATAAAATATCGACAAAAGACTTATATTAATTTCAGTCTGGCTCCGCAGCGTAATCCGTACAATTTGTAACGTTTAGTTCCGCAGATTTGAATATTAAAGCGCTTTAGTTGTGTCGGAAGTTGGAGTTATTCTCTTAAACACACTCGAGACGCGGTACATAAACCCAGACTTGAGTCGAGCGAGTTTTGCATTTGTATAAATAATACTTTCAATGTTTACACACGCGTTTTATACTCAAAGTCGTATTGAAGTCAATTTTAGCCGTCTGTATTCCAGTGGCGAATCGTGAAAATTTCCGAAAGGGTACCCTACATAACATATACCTACTAATAGGCATAAGTACGTCTGCAAAATGACGTAATTTTTTTTTCTTTTTATTTATTTTAGGAAGGCTTACAGACTAATAACATTAAATTAAGTTACATCAATGTATAATTAAGTTGCTAATAACTAGCCTCCACATTTGAATATACAAGTATCGATATTAAAAAGAACCAAAAAAAAGCATAATAAAAATGATAATTAGATTCTACATAAATAAATGACTCTGTGCTACTGGTGTATTCCATTCTATGATATAATAGGGGGCAAGTCTACAGCCATTTCTGCCACAGATAACGATATAACGTCTCCAGGCTAAGACTAAGAAAAAAATCGAAGAAGCATTTGCTTCACCCGAGATTCGAAACCGAAACCACAATGCAAAGTTGTACCAACTTTCAATATTTACAAATTCGCTGGAGTGATTAATTGGTTAACGGTCTATTTACAGTTTTTATTCACGCTGTTGCAATTGGTGAACGCCGAGTAAATTACGTAGCCGTATCTAATTATAGAAATCATTGTTTGTTAATTAAAGAAACTATTGAAAACACTATGTATAGAATTAAAACAGAACATTGGTGAATAACTTTACCTAAATAAAAAACTGTACGCCGCGTATTCAGTTTCGTGTATGCGCTCTGTTTTAGTTCACCATTCAAAGCATTTGCATAGCATAGTGGAGTTGCAATGTTTAACACTGTTGGGAATTAAAGTTAGTTATTTTATTCGTCTAGAGACTTTCCAGACCAGCCTGGAACGAAATAAAAACATCCAGCCCGCCGCTCAAATAATAATGTTGGATGAATGTTTTACGGATAAAAAGAATAAAAAATATTCGAAATTCAAGTGAGCTTACCCAGCTCAATTATTTTGTACCTATTTGACCAAAAGGGGATGAATTTAGTATTCGTACTAAAAGAAAAGACTCCAAAAGTTATCTCCGTAAAATATAGCATTTTTAAATATATTTACTTAAATTAAATTATGTTGAACTAGAAAAGGGCTTTTAAAATATAGGAAAAAATACCTTTTACACTTATTTTACCAGGTAATCATTCTTGATTAATAATCAGGTTTATTCAGAAAGTATTAGGACTTTATAAGTGAAGCATCAGTCGCGACCTATTTCATTCTTCAGAAAACATGAATCCTTTGAAATCACAATACTTAACACGTCTCACACAATCAAATAGTATCGGGGTTATACAAAATCGGTAACATTGCGGCCAATTTCAGTCCTCAGAGACCACGCTTTGAAATCACTGCAATACCCGTTCCACACAATCAAGAAGTTATGCACAATGAATTGTTTCTGCATATAGTGACCACGTCCAGATGTCTGTCCGTGCACCTGCGGCGGACTTCCTTTGCGGCCGCTGTCGGTCAGCCGGGATGCGAAACTATGTATGCATATTTACATTGCAAACTATGCTTTACGTGACTGAAATGGCTGTTGCGTAATTTATACTTTAACAGTTATGTAGTTTATTAGAGCTTTGAACTATATCTTGCTTTGGTGCTTTAGTTGTATTACGATACAACTGCAGTGCTGTCTCGGATTCGCTTCCCGGATCGGGTAAAATCGTATAGGGTTTTTCAACGCAGTATCAGCTCGGAGTTTGGAATTTGTGCCCGATATGGCGATCGGCCGTCCCCTATCACATTCCAGAGACCCCACTGCACCTGATGGCAACCGGAGTGGGGTCCAAATAGTATCGACTGACAAGAGATGTGCATCCCTCGCCAGTCCTCTATAATTGTGCCGGCCTATTTGTAACCAGATGTACACAAATTGATCCCGGAACGCGATACACATACGAGTGTCACTATAGCTGGTTTACACCTTGTGTATGAAGGTCGCTATCGGGGCGAACACTAATAATCTCTACGAATATACAAATCTGGGCCCTTATTCTGTATGATAGTGTAAACGCGTAACGCGGCCGTGTCATGTTATCTTCGAGAAATGTGCGTGGAATGGTATTCTGTAAGCCAAATTTCTATAGTCCTAAACATGATGCGTAGTGTTACGTGCTTGTTACGCACTGTTAAAATAACGTGCGGGATAGAGAATAAGGCCCCTGAAGAGTTTGAATGTTTAAACGCACTAGCCTCAGCAATTACTGCACCGACTTTAATATTTTTTTGCTATTAGGAAGCTACATTACTCCTGAGTGTTATAGGCCACTTTTTATCCCAGAAATACTTTTTCACGCGGGCGGATCCGCAAGCAAAATTAATAATACTACAACTGCTCTACGACTAATTTATCAGGCCGTTCATTGATATATTAGACTTGCTATTATTGACTATATAAATCGTGGCTATTTCTTACCGTACGAGACAGGGTTGCATGTCTCGCGTGTGGAATAAAAATAGATTGCCAACAAACGATTAGACGTTTGAACGACACTTCCGTCCACTGCCTTGGGTTTAAAAATAAAGTAGTCTTTGATGTTACTTTGTCTTGCGGTGAGATTGTCATTTTGCAAAGTTTGTAACGACGGCAAAGACCCATGCGAATTTGAGATATTTTATCCAGTTCCTGCTATTTTATCAGGTCGTCCGTCCGATTTGCAGGACGTACAACCCTACACTTGTAGGTACGAAGTCATTCGAGATTTTTTTCTAATATGTCTAAAATCTTTATGGAAGGTCTGTGTTCAGAAGTGGACTTCCTGTGGCTGGTGATGATGCTTGCTCTTCAGAGAGTTGGCCAGGCTTTGATAATTTATACAAACGGGAAAGAGATGTAAAGCTCAAATCACCAATTCTAATAAAATTTACGTTGCATACAATTACTATTAGAGTACACGACATAGAAATAGTTTTGATTATTTTTTGTTGCATCTTATTATACTAAAAAGTATGTATACTAAGTAGATAAACCTAATATCACTAGCCAATCCAGAGATCGAACCCGAGACCGTAGCACCGCAGTCGTACCGTAAAACAACTACGCAAGCGAGGTTCTAGTCTAAAAATGATGCAGATGAGATGATTATAAACATTCAGAATAACCTAGAAATGACAATAAGATAGGTACACGACTGAATATACTAGAAAAGCTAACGTCTGATAAGAAAGGTACCATAAACAATGTTTCATCTCGTCATGCAAAGATAGTAAACTTGTGCGCGGAGTTTGTAACAATTTCCGCGAAACTTCGTGACGGATCGAGATAACGTGTGGGCTAACGTTACTCAACAAGTTGAACTATCTCTAGGCTCCAAACTACTTTCCTCGCAAAACATGCAATACTTTGCGTAATTCGCCGGAGACAATACGAGAGATGACGTCAATGGGAGAGCCGTTGAATAACCTATACATGTACACAAATATTTTCAATCTTATTAATACTGTATCGTGATGATACATAGGGACATAGACGTATATTCGCGTGACGATGGAAATGCATGCAAGTACTCACATCTGCCACTGCCACACGACGTCAGGAACCCGCCTTGGTTATGCTGCTGCACTTCGTCACGTTTGTCAGGACACCACACATAGTTAGTACACACAATGTAAGGATTATAGGTCCTGGGCGATCTATACTTTCACAGTTATTGCATTAATTATGAAGCGCGCCGGGGAACGTGCCGCCATCGATGCACCAAACTTTTGTTACTGGCGTCATCCGCTGGATGGCGCGGGCGTGTGGCCTCCCGTTGGCCAGCGGTATTGGTCGATTTAGTTGGCGGCAAATGCGTGCGAATTTGAATACCTTTCGCTCTCACACACATACCACCATCACGCGAATTATTATAGAATTCGTTTATTATTATAAACAACGGTTACGAAACATTCCGCCCACCAAAATACATTAATGTATTTTTCAAAATTTAAGAAAAAATTAACCTAACTTAAAAGGCATATGATCTTAAAATTATGATTACGAACTTAAAATTATGAACTATAGGTTTAAGTTAAGTCACGTTATTCGTTTTGATTCGGCAACGGACAGAGTTTGACTAAAGGCCTCGTGAAACGAGAGCCTTCAGCAGTACGTATCGTGGCAATGCGGACTACGCCATCAGGACTCGGATGTAACTCTTCAACCCGAGCTAACGGCCAATGTAAAGGAAGCGAATTATCGGCTTTAACAATAACTACTGATCCTACGCTCAACGGTTTTGAATGCTTAGTCCACTTCGCCCGCTGAGTCAGAGAATGAAGATATTCATGTTTCCAACGGTTCCAGAAATCCTGCTGAAAACGTTGAATCAGTTGCCATCGGCCCAAACGATTTATGTTCAAAGAAGTTACATCTTCATCAGGGACAGATGTTAACGGCTCAAGAGTAAGAAAATGCCCTGGTGTTAGAACAGCAAAATCATTAGGATCTGAACTCAGAGGACAAAGAGGTCGCGAATTTAACATCGATTCGATTTGTACAAAGAGTGTTGTTAACTCTTCAAATGTTAAACATTGATCGCCAACGATACGATATAAATGCGATTTTACGGATTTTATCTGTATTTCCCACACTCCACCAAAGTGGGGACTTGAGGGCGGATTGAAACGAAATTCGATTTGATTAGCATGAGCAGCACTTCGCATATATTCAGTTAATTGTGCATTAGCACCAACGTAATTTGTCCCGCAATCAGAATGAATTATGCTGACCCGTCCGCGTCGCCCGGAAAACCGACGCAGAGCAGCGAGGAAAGCATCCGAAGAAAAGAACTGAGACTGCCTCAAGATGAACTGCGCGAGTTGCGAGACAAACGAATAAACATAAGTAAGCTTTAGTGATTTTCGCACCTCGATGTTTACCGGTTTTAATACGAAAAGGGCCGCCGTAGTCGGTCCCTACAACAGAAAACGGTTTCACCTGATTTACACGAACTGCAGGCAAATCACTCATGAAAGGTTCCAGTGGGGATGGATGCGTTTTATAACACGACACACATTTGGATAGGCAATGCCGAATGACACGTTTAGGAGACAATACCCAAAACTGTTGCGAACGAAGATACTGCGTGGTATTCACGCCCGCGTGACAATTTTCACGATGAACGGCTTCTATAACAAGGTAAGTTAACCTGGATTTACGAGGGAGTAAAGCGGGGTGTTTATGCTCGAATTCGAGGCCGGATCTTGCAAGGCGACCGCCCACCCTGAGAATTCCCTGCACATCGAGAAAGGGGTTCAACTTACGCATCTGTTTTGTTAATAATTGTCCTTCCCGCAACTGGCGTATTTCGTTTTCGAAAAAGGATTGTTGCATGTGCTTTACGACGATCAACAAAGCGGCATGAAGCTCAACACGATCGAGAAAAGGATTTGAGCAACGAATATTTTTATCTCGTAAAAATCTAACGAATCTTAACCACCAACAAATGATACGCTGTATTTTTCGAATCGAAGAATAACGAATGAGAAGAGTGTCGATAAAGGAATTCTTCGCATCGTCGGAGGTAAAGAACGTTTTTAAAGCTTTTTCCTCAAAATGAAGGAGGTCCTCGTTAGGATTAATTTCAAGTTGTGGCCATTGCTCAGAAGGGGGAGCGAAGCCAGGCGGGACCCACCCACCATAAGCTATTGTTGACGAGATCGGATGGCAGCTGACCACGAGAAGCTACATCTGCCGGATTATTTTCGCAATCCACATGGCACCAGTGAACGTCTGGAATGACTTCGTGAATGTGACTAACGCGATTCGCAACGAAAGTTTTCCAGCGCGAGGAGTGAGAGCGAAGCCACGCTAGTACAACGGTAGAATCAGACCAGGCGAAAACACCGGTAAATGTTAACCGGGATGAGAAAGCATCCATGGCAAATTTCAGCAGGTCGGCAAGAAGAACTGCAGCGCAAAGCTCCAACCTAGGAAGGGAAGTGGATTTTGTAGGTGCGACTCGCGCTTTTGAACAAACAAAGAAGGTCTGAATGTTACCCTCAGCGTTCACGGTTCGTAAATAAATCACACCACCATAACCTGTTTCCGAACTGTCTGAAAAGCCATGTAACTCCCAAGAAATACAATCCTGTCCAGCAAACAAACGGGGAATCTGTAACGATTCTAACAATGGTAATTGTTCAAGATATCGAGACCAAAACTGGACTATATTATCGGGAGGGTCTTCATCCCAACCTATCTCAAGGATCCAGAGGCGCTGAACCAACACCTTTGCCACCAAAATTAATGGCGACAGGAAGCCAAGTGGATCGTATATACGTGCAAGCTCGCTAAGAATGTTACGCTTCGAACATTTCTTATGCTGAGGAGTTACTGAAAAAAGGAACGAATCATTACAAGGATCCCACTTAAGACCTAATACCTTGAGAGTAGGGTTGTCGTCAACATCCATGGATACAGGATCGGTTAAGCAATATTCTCGTGGTAAATCAGAGAGTAACTGAGGTACATTACTAGCCCATTTTCTGAGTTCGAAATGTCCCTTTTCAAAAGTTCGATTATTTGAGTTTTCGCATTTTGAGCCATACGAACGTTACTAAAACCAGTTATTATGTCATCGACATAAACATCGGATCCCAAAACTTGACTCGCAAGTGGAAAGTCACCACCCTCATCATGAATCAGCTGTTTGACAGTACGGCATGCGAGAAAAGGTGCGGAAGACACGCCGTAGGTCACGGTATTAAGACGATATTCTTGCACGGGTTGGTCCGCATTAAATCGCCAGAAGATGCGCTGATAATCACGATCAGACGCTCGAATGAGAATTTGTCGATACATTTGTTTCATGTCTGCGGTGAAAACAACAGAATGAACGCGGAATTTTAGAAGAATTTCAACAATATTCGTTTGCAATTTAGGACCTACGAGCAACACATCATTTAACGATAGTCCTCTCGCATCTTTTGCGGAGGCGTTGAATACAACACGAAGAGGAGTAGTGCTGCTCTCCGTACGGAGTACAAAATGATGAGGAATGAAGTATTTTCCGATACTCAATTCTTCAGTCGGTACAAGGCTCATGTGACCCTGATCGAGATATTCCTTCATGAAGTCACAGTATTTTTCATACAACTCCATGTTCTTGAGGAGGCGTTTCTCAATTGAATGAAAGCACCTCAAAGCTGTATCACGAGATCCGGGAAAGGTAGTCTCGTGCTCTTCGATTTCTGAAAAGGCAAAAAATACAATGTATCGACCAGCGGGATCTCTTACCTGAAGGTCTTTGAAGATTTGCTCGCATCTCTCGTCTTCGACGGTGAGAGGTTTCGAAGGAAAACGCTCAATTCCTCCAGCTGCCATAATTTCTTTAACTCATCATGAAGTTGTGGCTCCTCATGAACGAAGAACGAGTGTGCTTCAGGCTCTACGTATCCGACATTCCCGACCAGCAGCCAACCGAATACGGAATTAAGAGCTGACGGTTGATTGGAGTCACCTTTAATTGATCCCGGCAACAGAAGCGAAGCAAAGCACTCCGCACCTATAAGAAGATCGACTGGACCAGGTTTGTGACAATTTGGGTCTGCTAACTGCAACGCTTTAATATGATGCCACGAAGATTTATCAAGTCGAATTGATGGCATCTTACCACAGATACTTGGCAAAGTCAAGGCTTTGATGGTAAAGAGAGCTTTATCGCTTCGCCCAATATCAAGATGTACTATACCTGACACTGGAGCTAATGAATGACCCAATCCACTAACCTTATTCGACGTCGAATTACTGATGAGACCCAATCGATGAACGACCTCCTCGGTGATAAAGTGACTTTGACTACCAGAATCAATCAAGGCTCGAAACGATTGAAAATGTCCCGATGAATCGCGAATTTGGACAACAGCTGTGGATAATAAAACAAAGAATGTTCACGCATGCTAGTCAACACGCGAACCTGATTATTCGGTGTTTCACCATCTGGAACCACATTTGAAGGAGTGGACGATGCTTCCTCATGTAGAAGTGAATGATGCCGTTTATGACATTTATAACACCTGAACAAAGATTTACAATCCTTGACGCTGTGAGACGGTTTTAAACAATTGAAGCACCAACGATGAGTGCGCGCATGGTTACTGCGTTCCGCGACTGAAAGTTGTACGAATTTATTACATTTGTTTATCGAATGATCACCCGAACAAAATGAACACTTTACGGATATCGCTACAGGTGAATGAGAAGAAGATGAACTGAGTTTCTTGTTGGATACGGAATTATCTGTGTTATTTGCAAGAAATACTGTGGTTTTCTTCTGAAACTTCGAATTACTCGACGATACGCTTTTAAGTGGCTTAGCTTTGTCTGAAGGTTTCCCTACATCAGGACTAACCTGGCTACTTGAAGAAAAATGGTTATCGCGAATGAAAGCATCAGCTCGATTAAACAAAAAGGTTTTCAGCGCTTGATACTGCGGCAATTCAGTAGCCTCTTGCTTTTGTTCAAAAGAACGTCGAGTCTGGGTATCTAATTTCGATAATACTAAATAACACAGAACGAAGTCCCACTCATGAGTAGGAAGGTCAAGACCGGATAATACGTTTAAATTTTCATTTATTAAATCCAAATTACGCCGAAATTCGACAGGTGACAGAGATTTCAAATTAATATTTAATATCTCTTTCCAACACGTAAAAGCTAATTCTCGCTTATCTCGAAACCTGGCGACCAGCGCCTCATATGCACTGCGATAGTATTTACCTTGAATGGGATAAGATCGAATAACACCTAATGCATCCCCACTGAGACATGTTTCGAGATATTGCATACGTTTCGTGTCTGATAGCGATTCATTGTTATGAATCAACGAATTAAACAAATCAAAGAATTTTGGCCACTTTTATTTCCCCGGAAAACGATGGTAAGTTAATTTTAGGTAACTTAACGTCTGCTGCGGACGAACAATTCGCCTTCTTATCGCACGGTTTACAATTAGATTCGGGAAATAATTTTCGATGGATTGCCAAAATCTCAAAATGAATATTATCGAACTCGTCACGTACTTCATCCTCGTGTTCGGAATCATCATCATCGATAACACATAAAATGTCCGAATGAGCACTTTCAAAACTTTCAATTAATTTCGGTAACGCGGAAATTTGAATACTAAACAAATCTAAAGATGACTCATCATCCTTTGCTAATTTAGCAACTTCGAGAAGTTTCTTTAAACGATTTAAGGGCAGAGTGCGCTTGCGGCGAAGCACAGGCAACTCCTGAATATGTGGGCGAACTAAACTTGCCGACTTAGTAACACGCCCTTTAGGTTTACAAACGCGTACCGTACGATACGACATCTTAAACGATTTTTAAATCGACTAAACGAAATGTTAAACTTAAAAAAGTTTATACTCACAGCCTACCCCGTTACAGATGGAAGCGTTATACGCGATAAATATGCCTAAACAACACCGGATAATACAACGCTGAACGCACGAGTCTGAATAGTAGGCACAGCGAATGAGTGAACGAATGAACGTATAAGTAGGTATGTAATACCTAATGATTACGCAATGAAATGAAAATTAAATATATAATACAATAATTATATATCTACGAAAAGTTGTCACAACTCAACTTGTTTGTCGCGAGAAATAGTACTATACGAATTAGTTAAAACGATTGAAGTAAATAGCACTAACGTATTTATTACGACAACAGTAGGAGTGACCGAATGGCTTACGTATGTATGTATACACGACAGTAACGAAAGTATATAAATGTACTTTGCCGCTTATTTTGACTTAGGTAGATACCTAACTGTGTATGTTTTAATAAATAGACGTCGCTAGAATTAATACGGATGAACGACACCTTTTGTATTAAAACCGATACCGAATTGAATCTGCGTACAAGCCGGTCTGTATGTGCTAATAATTATTATGAATAGGTGAAAATGTGAGAGGATCGAAACGCGACGAAACACTAACGAATTTAAAATGAATAGATGTATCGACGGTAACGAGACGAGAAAATCACAATTAACACTAACGTATATAATTATAACACATCGGCTTATAGTACGAGAACGCTTTTGAATATTATGTATTTACTATTTAAATACATAAGCGGCAAATATACGTCGGCGCAACTTAAACTGCAAAATGGCGGATATTATTCGAAATACGATTTAATTGTTTGCATCGGGAAAAGTAATATACAATGATTAACTGTAACAACGAAATAGCCACTCACACAAATAATAATTATTATTATTAGAATAAACTACGTGTATCGTTGGCGATTTACAACAAATAGGCACTACGAAGTATGCGCGCCGCTATAAGTACCTAATGTTAGCGCGTAACAAATAGCAAATTGTTACCTAAATCGCATGGAAATGAATGTTATTACAGAAATCAATTGTAAACACAACGAAATTTAAGGTTTTAAGTATGCAAACAATCATATGCCTTTACTGGAAAGTTAGATTAAACTATGTATTGAAGCGAGTAATGGCGGGTTATCGTAATGTTTCGGCTATTGAGACAAATTTATCGAAATAACTCAAACTAAATGATTGAAATAGCTGACCAATTATGATCGCTATTCCCGGTTTCGGCACCAAAATATGTATCGTGATGATACATAGGGACATAGACGTATATTCGCGTGACGATGGAAATGCATGCAAGTACTCACATCTGCCACTGCCACACGACGTCAGGAACCCGCCTTGGTTATGCTGCTGCACTTCGTCACGTTTGTCAGGACACCACACACAGTTAGTACACACAATGTAAGGATTATGGGTCCTGGGAAATCTATACTTTCACAGTTATTGTATTAATTATGAAGCGCGCCGGGGAACGTGCCGCCATCGATGCACCAAACTTTCGTTACTGGCGTCATCCGCTGGATGGCGCGGGCGTGTGGCCTCCGTTGGCCAGCGGTATTGGTCGATTTAGTTGGCGGCAAATGCGTGCGAATTTGAATACGTTTCGCTCTCACACACATACCACCATCACGCGAATTATTATAGAATTAGTTTATTATTATAAACAACGGTTACGAAACA